>NW_010125393.1:0-7095 GCF_000699245.1 Pterocles gutturalis
TCTGTTGCACCATGGCCTCCAGCTCCTCTATCTGAAGATAGCATTAGGCAATATAGCATAACACAATACAAGATGTTTAGGAAGCATGGAGTTGTAGAGTTGCATACTCAATACCTGCAGCCTTTCGCATAGAAAGATGTGTCAGCTTTCCTAAGTGTTTACCTTAAAGACAATAAATTTGTTTGCAAAGGCTCTGGAAAAAAAACCCCACATTCTTGAGATGATATTTTACTGTTAGTTCCAAATGTCTGCAAAGCCATGTACAGGAGGAGCTAAGTTATTTCAAATTTTGCCTCTACAAGTGCAATAAAATACTAAAGGAAATTGAGAGAAGTTAAAAGAATCTAAGAAATTAACATAAAAGAGAAAAGTAATCTATAAAGTATGATTTTTACAGTAAAAAGGACTGTTAAACATCTTTGTCTATTTCCTGAATTTGCTTCTTAAAAAAGCAGCTGAAAAAACACTCCACAATGCAAATATTAACATTGCTTGCCATAAAACTGTGAGCAGTTAAAGCAGACATTTGTTGTTTTTCGTATTTCACACTCTGATGAAATATACGCTTTACTAAATTAAAAAAAAAATCCTCAAACAAGAAGAGGTTGGTGATATTAAAAACACTTATAAGAAAACATATGTATGTCTTAGCCCCCAAGCAAAAGTACTGGTACTTTGTTTTAAAATGAACATGTAGGTCACACTACATGTGAAAGGCTTCTAGGCGTATTCTGTTTGGATCTTCTGAATGTCTCAGGACAATTCCATATCGCAGCAGCAGCTCAATATAAGGTGGCCAAAATGAGTCATTGATTGTTACATAGGGTTCATGCGGTGTTCTAATTAATTTGTTTATAAGAATCTGTAAAATGAAAAGGGTAAGATTTAGGAAAAGAACAAAACAGCTAGATTTTTATCTCCTTTAACCAAATTTATACAGATTATTGTAATGAGACACTTAACGTAGACAATATAAGAAAGCAAGACTACAGGAGAAATACAAGACCTGTTCAAGGTAGAAGTAAAACACAGAAGTTTCAATTAACTTCATTTCATATTTTTAATTCAAAAATTACAATCAGAATTCTCATTTTATCCAGACTAAATTTTTCACATCTGTCAAAAATTGTTAGTGGATTTTATATAGTGTAAGTGTAAATGCTTAAAAAATCTGAACATGAGGGTGATAAATCCTTATATAATTAATCTTTAAATTGGTATCTGTTAATTTAATATTAAAAGCATTAAATAAGAGGAAAAGATAGATTTTTGGGAATCACCTCAAAACCATAACGACTTACTGTCAACAAACAGTACTTCTCTCTTACTCTTTCAGATTTTAGCAGAGAAGAATGTCCATCTTACAATTTTTCTAAATTTCATCTTACTAATAAGCTAAAAAAAAATTCTGTCTTCTTAAATTGCAAAGAATTCTTTTTCCTGTAGTTTGTGTCCTTCTGTAGGTAGTGTTAGAAATAAGCAAGTTTCCACCTGTGAAAAGTTACACCTCATAGTCCTAGTGTAATTTCAGTACATCTGCACATCAGATATTTCACTCATCTCATAAATGGATTATCCATATTGTTAATATCACTTCTTGTTTGGGCATGACAAACCCTTACAACAATTCACCTCCTCGTGATACTTCCTTACTTCTCCTTTGTTCCTTATCTAAATATAGAATTAGCAATTGGAGTTAAAAACTAAGATCAGTTTTGACATCCTTTTTCTGTTCTTCGAGGCCATGTCCATCCTCATAATATTGCTCATGGGGGATATTTCAGACATTACAGATTAAATAATTTACACCTCCCATGGTGCTTCTCTCTGTTCAACCCAGATGTTTCATCTTTCTTCTCTGTGCTTCTAAATGTTAGTTTTCCCAGTTTCAGTAGGTTAAAGGTATTCTGTTTCTGTCCGCGTCTTTACTGCTAAAGAAAAACTCAAAATTCTCACTGCCAGACCTTACTCTTTTTTCACCCATCACTATTCAAAAAAAAAAAAAAAATACTGCCTTTCTTTTTCAGAACATTCCGAAGAACTGTTCCAGTTTATGTTTTCTGTACTTATCTGCCCCAATTCTGAGTGTTTACTCCAAATGCAGTATTTTAGATTAATTATTACTTTCTCTTTTCTGACATTTGATATTTCAAAATAGCCTTTATGGCTGTAACTTTACATACATTTGTATTGCAAACAGTCTTTCAAATCTTAAACTTGTTCACTAAATTTTCAATCAGAAAGGAGTAATCCTCAAACTGTTTAAAAGGAAAATTACTACATTTGTAAAAAATAACAGCTCATTACTGTAATAAAACGTAGTATAATAAAAATTCTGAGGTTTGCATGAGAAAACAGGTTACTGGTTGTTTACTACTTAGGCTAATTTAATGAAGGAGATATCGATATACCTAAATAATACAAAAGTACACATCTACCTTGTAAAGTGGATTGATTTATTAATGTGCACTTTCATTATTTAACAAACACGTGGAGATTGAGGAGACATGGTTAGGAACACATGCACTGCTCGTAATTCTGTGAATTAGTCACATTTGTATGACAGCAAATCCCAAATCCGTAATTCTAATACAAAGATGACTTCGCATTTGTCTCTTTAAGAAGCAATGATCTGTATCTAAGAAAACACTTTTGAAATTTAACAGGCACTTGAAGCTAGACCAAGTTGCTCAACAAAAAAACCAAACAAACCATAAAACAAAGATAAGGGACATTGACAGTTTATGTCAAGATAGGTAAAATTAAAAATAAGTCTGAATTTTTGGAAGTAGTATGTTCTTCCAAATGGAAATCAGACATTACTTGAATGTGTTCACATTTTGAGGAAAATGTATCAGAAAGAATAAGAAGGGCAATTTTAAAGCATTAGAAGAGCTTTAAAATTTTAAATTCCATAGAGAATGTGGCTATTTTAAATTCTGATCTGTTTTCAAGCTCAAACTACTTTGGCATTAATAGGCATGCTGAGATACTTGAACCATGTAAAACAACTTTGATGATGTAAGCCCAAAGTCTGGGCTTTAAACTAAAGTACAACAATGTCACAGTGACCAGATCATAGCATCTTAATACCAGAAAGTTGTTATTCATCAAGTTTCCCTCAGGAAAAAACTTTCTGCCTCAGGAAGGTCTTACACATAGATTCTTACAATTGTCTGTAGAGTGAGGATGGTGGAGGAATAGGAAATTTCACTTCAAATGCTACTTTCAAGACAAGAAGGAGCAATGATAGTGAAAAGATTTTTAATGCTCCTTCAAAATTATGCTTTGCAATTCAAATTAATAAATTGCACTGTGATTAAAAATACACAGTAAGCAATGCCAGCATACTTATAAAATTGATTAATTTCCTCATAGAAGACAATCCAGTTAATACATGAGACCACACATTAACAGGTCCTTCTATAACTGTTATTGTATTATATTTCAGAAATAATCGAAATAGAATAAAATGTAGCATGAACTGGAACAATTAAATTTTTTGTTAAGCATAGCATGCCTCCCCTAATATGAGCCACTAAGGCTCATAAAACTTATTTCTTAATTTTATAATGTTTATTTTAAAGAAGGGATAACAATTCTCCAGCTTAAACTGAAGATTTAGTTTTATAAATTACTGCCACATCACTTGTAAAAAATTGGGGTTTTAATTTGATAGGAATTAAAATAGAAGTCCAACATAACATTCTTAAACATATTACTTTTCAATTAACTATCTTAACCATATGTCATATACTGTTATTTATCTTATTAATATATTATAAGCAGATCTGAGTATGGGTAAGTCCTCCAAATCTCTACATAACAAAACCATCTTACCTGTAAAACTTCAGTCAGTGTTATCAGTTCTACAGTTGGCTCTTTGGATGAATTCTGCAAAGAAAAGCATCCCCCAGCCAAATTAACAAAAACCAAAACTAAACAGTCAGGGATAATGTTAATTGGCAAATAAAATAATCATGCTATTGTTTGATTTCATGGGACACAACAGATGCAGACTTTCACTTAGATTTAGTAATGACAGAGGTACAAGGTAGTATTTAAATCATTCAATGTCATACACTTTAAATGAAACATTTTTTGAATTAATTATTTAAAAAGATTAATCTTAAGTGATCACAGTATATCTTCCTGGGTTTACATTTAAAGAAAACCATGTACAACATATTTATAATGTAGGACAGTGCAAAACATTATATGAATATGATCTGTTAGGAAAAAATGTTTTTCGTGAACTTTAGAAAAATGTTTACAATGCAAATTTGACACAGCTTAAGACTTCAGTTCCTAGTGCCTTAATATTTTTTCATGATTTGTCAGTGAATATTTGTTTATTCTTACTCTGCCTTAAATTAAAAAATTGTCTGAGCTTAAGACACAGAATAATTAAAAATTTGAAAGAAAAAAAAAAGAAATTCTGGAGAAAATATCATTACAATTTTTTTTTTTCATTTGCAGCAAGCAAATAAAGCCATTTGCCTATGAATTTATATGGATTCCTTAGGGAGCAATGCCAAAAACTGCTGGTGCCTTTGCATGATGAACCTGATTATTTCATTTTTCAGTTGTGTGCCTCTTCCCCATCCATTTCATATTCCACTAAATAAAGGAGATAATAGAGCACTAGTGATTGCTTACTCAGCACTGCTGTTGAATATGTCAACTTAAGTCCTAAGATATTAACAGATGTGCAGCACCTTATACAAACACCACTTCTGGAACAGAAGAATAGAAGCAATAAAGAGGAAATAGTGAAAGGCAACTTCTGGCTCCTTTTTTCCAGTCACAGTTCTTAATATTCTCCCCTCCAGAAAGCCACAAGGGGGACATACTGCCTACTCCATGGAAACCTTTCAAACCATGGAGCTAGGGTGCAGTAATGCCTCTCTTTGTGCCTTTATCTTGATACTAGGCTGAGGAAATAGAATCTACACTAAGAAGCTGCTCCTGATGTGAGATGCAGGTGTCTGTTGAAAGGAGGGAGGAACCAGAACAGCAAGGCTAGAGCAGTTCATGCTATTCTGGAGCTGTGCCCTACACAGAGCCCCACACCTTTGCCCACACAGAACTACTGAGAACACAAGGACCTTCCACGAAGGGAGCAAGAGTGGAAGGAAAGAAAAAGACTTGTCAGAAAACAAACTCTGTTTAAGAGTTCAGGAAATGCATAAATAAAATTAAAATTAATACAAGACCAGAGGTTACTTGGAAATTTATCAAAATAAATTTTACATTTAAGTAAAATAAAAAGGTAGAAGGTAAGCTTCTGTGAGCAGAGGAAGCATTGATTAATCCCAAACACCTTGGGTGATTTTTTTTTTCCTTTAGATTTTAATAAGGAAAATTCCATGTAAGAGATGAAGGCAGAGTAGCTAAGAAGAATTTCTGACAGTCAGTATAACAGAGGCTGAGAAAATTCAAACAGCTGATTTTTCTCTGGGGTGGGAGATTTTACATAAGATCTTCCTCAGAATTCTGAAACATACACATGAATTCACTGTTTCTTATATTCAAAACACAGCTGGATATGACCATGAGCAACTCAATCCAACTTTGACATTGGCACTACTTTGATGATGGTGTTGGAATGGAAGATCTCCAGAGGTCACTTCCAGCCTCCATTTTTCTATAACATCACATACATGGGAGCAAATAAATTGCTGTATCTCATTATAGGAAATATATTTTTAATGAAATAACAATGATGTATATGGGAAAAAAGGACAATAGCTTAAAATGCATCTAAAAAAGTCGTTAGTGTTTGAAGAGGCATGTCCTAGAACAATTGTAAGATGAATAAGAACCAGCACATAGGGAGATGACACATCAGGCTAAAATCAGGAAATACATGATTGAGAGATGACTTGGTCAAATCCCTGAAGATTTAATTTCTTAATGTTGGAACAAAATGTACTATATTTAGTAATAGCAGGAAACAGGAAGGCATTGATATGCAGAAGAACTAAAATAGAATAGAATAACATGTTTGAAGATGGTTAAATAAGACTTTGAAAATGGACATCATGCCTCCAAGGCTCCATTTGGCATTTTTATGTGCAAATATGGTCTTCTATGCAAAACCAAGATTTTTTTTTTTTAAATTAAAATCTCAGGGTTCATCAGTTGGAAGAAACAGGAAGAAAAAGACAAGGGTATAATAAGTTGCATTTGTGATAACTGTGAACTACTATTTTTTTAAATAATATTGGTTTTTACCAGGTTCCAAAAAAGATGAATCTAAGTGAAAGCAAATATAGAAAATGCGTGTTACTAGGATAAGGCAGGGAATTGAAAAAAAATATTTTACAGGAGAAGAACAAGAAAGATTTGCCAGTTCAATTATGTTGTGGTTTATAAAACCAGAGGGACAGTTTTGTTAAACACCTGGTGGGCTGAGGCAGGGACAGGGAGGGTTTCACTCACCACTTAGGGTCACGGGCAAGAAACCCACAGGACTTGGGAAGAACAAAAAAACCCAATTGAATTTATTAACTATTTACAAGAAGCAAGATACTGAGAGAGAGAAACCACATCTTAAAAAAGGCACTTCTCCCCCACCTCTCCTTTATTCCCAAAGGCCGAAGGCTTTGTTCTATACCTTCTCCCCTCACAGCGGCACAGGGGGGCAGGGAGTGGGGGGGTGCAGTCAGTCCGCCGCTCTTTCCTCCTCAGGGGAGGGCTCCTTACAGTCTTTCCCAGCTGCAGCTTGGGGTCCCGTCTCATGGGAGAGTCCTTCTCCAGAACTTCTCCGGCGTGAGTCGTTTTCCACAGGGGGACACAGTCCCCCAACGACTGCCTGGCTCCAGCGTGGGCTTCTCCATAATTCCAACGTGGGGTCCTCCATGGCTGCATCTTCTCATGGGCTGCACCAAGGGACAAACTCTGCTTCACCATGAATCTTCACCACACTGCAGGGGAAATGCCGAAGACGCTTTCTCTCCTTTCTTGCCTCCCTTCTGACCAGTGTTGTGCGGTCCTTCATATCAAAAATCTTGCTTCTCTCTCTGCTGCAGGTCTTCATCAGCTCCCGAGGAAACTGGCTCTCGGGTGTGTCTTGGTGTCAGGACCACCACC
>NW_010125394.1:0-53285 GCF_000699245.1 Pterocles gutturalis
GGGGGTGGGGAGAAATACTTGGTGTTTTGTGGGCAATTCACGGATTTCTGGGAACAATGAGTTACTAGCAGTGTGTGAAAGGCAGGAGTCCAGACACTAAAAAGGGCTCAAGTGGTTGTAAACTAGTCTGGTTACCTCGTGCCCGCCAAGTACTCCTAGGGCACTGAGATGGTCCCTGGGTGCGTCCCACCCTATGGGACATTTGGAATCAGATATTTGGAGTTGTCAGTGCTCAAGACATGGGCACCGAAGCCCTTTGCTCTGTCTGATCCTGAGCCTGCGTGACAGCATGTTTTACTCTGTTGTAAAATCTTCCTTCACTAGATGACTGTGAAAGAGCATGGAAAAGAAAAATAATCTCTTTTTTTGTTTTTTTAAATAACATTGTTAGGATGGTGACATTCAGAATTTACTTTGGCTAGTGTAGCTCTTTCGAGTAACTTCAGCATAGCTCTGCCCCCTCCTAGTTGTTTGGGTTTTTTTTTGGTTTGGGTTTTTTTTTTTTTTTGGCTTGCATTTAACAAAGTGCAATTGAGTCTGAACACTTGGCCCGTCTCGATGCGGTGCATGACTCCGAATGTCCTGGTACGACACAAACGTGTGCTTTTGTGGGCGAGGCGGTGGATATATCATCGTATTTCTCCTCTTTCCGCCTTTTTCTTTTGGAGGAGCCACCTGTTAGCGTTACATCAGTGGCTCCCAGGAACGCTGCCTCCTACCAAAGGCCTTAACACAAAGTAGTTCTTCTTGTATTGTTTGCGCTCAAAGAGCTGATGTCATGCCAGCTGATGTCATTGTGTGCTTTGTGTAATCGCTATGGAAACCGGGCAGGTGGGGAGCCTGGGGCTGATGTAATTGCCGAATGAGGTGTAGAAAGGAGGTCTGCTTTTCTCACTCCAGTTCTGCAGAGCCGCCCTCCTAAGGAAAAAAAAGGGGGGAGGTGCGGGGGGAAAATGCAGTTTTAAGAAGCCAGAAAAATGTGCAATAGAGCCAGGGGAGGCACAAGCCAAAAAACTGACTTCTCCCTCCCCCCTTGGATCCATTTCCCAATCCATATTAATGTCCTAAAAATAACTCTTGCTAGATATTTTCAGGCAACTAGGGCAGAAAAAAAAGGAGAGCTGTTTGCCACATGTTAAGTGAGCACCTCAGCCGCTGTTGGTTTACGAGGAACAGTTTTCTTTTGTTTGGCTGCACAAACATGTAGGTACTGTTCCCCGGAGCGATGCCCGGGTGTTGGATGGGGAGATGCCCTGCACGACACAGGCAAATCTGCTGTGGACAAGTAAAGCTAAAAGACTGTCCCAGCTGACTCCCTGCTCTGGTGTGCTGGTTAGCCCATTTTCTCGTAGTTTTAGCCACATTTTCTTTCTTGGAAAAATGCCCTTTGTCTTCCTCCTCTTCCCACGGGCTTGTAGGTGAGGCAGCCCCTGCACAGTGGTGTTGCACAGAGGTGTGTTTGTCTATGAGCCAGTCCCTTGGCACCGTTGGCTTTGTGGAGGGGAGGACAATGGGTGCTGCTGGTTCATGCCACCCTTGCTGTTGCCGATTGTGCCCAGTGTTGGTAACTGTGATGGTGGTAGGGACAACAGAGCCAGCTCCAGTCCTGGTGGCCCCAGCATGTGCTCTGAAGAAAGGTGGGTCCAAAGTGTTGCTGACCTCAGGGTGTCTAACCAAAATATCTGCTTGGTGTTTTTTCCCAGGAGGACTCAGCGGTTTCAAGCAGAACCATGAAAACCTCTGTGATAACTCCCTCCAGCTGCAAGAGTGCCCGGAGGGGGGAGGAGGTGGTGGTGCGTCCGCCGTGCCCCCCACGCTACCTCAGTCCGTCCCCACCACACCAGATATCGAGAACGCTGAGCTCACCCCTATCCTGCCCTTCCTCTTCCTCGGAAATGAGCACGATGCTCAGGACTTGGAGAAAATGCAGAGGATGAACATAGGCTACGTAATCAATGTGACCACCCACCTGCCCCTGTACCATTACGAGAAAGGCTTGTTCAACTACAAGCGGCTCCCGGCCACTGACAGCAACAAGCAGAATCTCAGGCAGTATTTTGAAGAGGCTTTTGAGTTCATTGGTAATTATTCTTGACTGGAAATACTCCTGTTTTTTTTTACCTGTTGTAAGAATCTAGAGTGAATTTTATGCTTCGCTAACTACCCTGAAGGCTGTGTAAGGCCATATTTACTTTGGTTTAGGTTGTCAGAAATGCTGAGCACCTCACGTTTCTACTCATTCTCATCTCTGGCGTATCCAGTTAAGTAGCCTGGGGGTACAGTTTTTATCCACTGATAGCAATGCCTACCTCCAGGCCTCCAAATTCAGGAAACCCCAGAAAACCAGACTTTTGTCATCCCTTCTTGATTCCTTTGCGTTCCTAGTTTCTGCTGTGGCTTTCAGCCAGTTTTTCATAGGAACTCCTCTTAATGATGGCTGACTCTTTCCTGACTTAATTTCATGAGAAAACTGACAAACTTTCACACTTCACTTGTTCTACCATTAGATGGATAACTTCGGGGTGCATGTGTGGATGAGTGGATTGTGAGGAAAACTTGTATTAATAAGCCTCTAAACCCTGTAGGCTGTGTGAGAGAGTTCACCACAGACATGCAGCTTACTGGGGAGGTTGCTGAAGAAATGACCCAGCAGCGTTACCCGCGTAGCTCTGAACCTCGCTGTGATCCACACCGCACTTCAGCCAAGTTTAGGGGTGCGTTCAGCACTGCTTTGTCATCTGGGCTAAAGCCACGTGGCCTCTTTGAGCAGGGCTGGTCAGTGAGGACATCCCCATGTGGTACTGACAGCTTTTGAGGACCTTCCTTTGTCCCTCTGTCTTTGGGCACAGCTTTTGCAGCATAGGTAATGGCCACTTCTGCTTCCCCAGAACAAGTATGTGTCCTGAGAGGCTTTCTAAAATAAGCTGGGAGGACCACTCATATATAATTTTATTTTTTTGTGCTCAGGCTGGGCTAATCTCTTTACCAGTACTTCAGCCTTGATGGTGGAGGGCTAGACAAAGGAAGCAAGCTTCTGTGCTGCGTCACAGCTTAGGTCCTTTGCTGGCCCCATGCTGAAGTGGATGCAGAGCTGTCTTCCTCCCTGCGCTCAGACCATCAGTGTTTGTGGCTCTCGGGTCAGGAGGGGGAGAGCTTCCACCAGGAGCCTTTGGGCTTGTCCTCCACAGTGTAACGGACCAAAGGATCTCTACTTACAACCAAATTTTCCCTAGGGTTCCTAACCCAGCCTCAGCTCCCCGGACTGTGGATTGCTGTGTGCGTGGGAAGGTGAAGGCCCCTTTTTGGGTGAAGGGAAGGGGTAGATGCCTCTCTGAGGGCAAGGGAGAAGAAACTTCACTTTGATCCCTTGGGGAGAAAAGCTGGGTCAGGAAATGCAGTAAAGTCTTAAACTTTGAATTCAACAAGATGCAATAGGTTAAACTTACAATAAGAAACTGCCAAGCTCTGTTGAGATCCTTTTTGGGGTGGGAGGGGGATTTCTTCACCCAGCATCCCTATGAACTGCAGGATTAGAACTCTCAAAACCACTAAAAGATAGTGCTTGGCTTATGACCTTAACAAGGGCAGAAAAAGCAGCCTTACTCTAAAAAGGGTTAGAAAATGTTTCAAAACCCATATTACTTTCTTTTTTAATAATTACAGCTTGAGGGTCTGCGTTTGGTTTTAACAAACAAATATTTCTCCATTGAGAGTTTTTCTCCATAGCAAATTTAGCCAGCTGGGGAAGTAACTAGTCAAAGCTTTCTCT
Source organism: Pterocles gutturalis (assembly GCF_000699245.1). NCBI lineage: Eukaryota > Metazoa > Chordata > Aves > Pterocliformes > Pteroclidae > Pterocles > Pterocles gutturalis. Next base: position 3,770 of record NW_010125394.1, read on the forward strand.
TCCTCAGGGTACACTTTAAATTGCATTTGAGAAGATTTGGAAATATTTAGACAGCAGCTCATTGCCCTGTGTTTCTTTAAATATATCTTGAAAAAACCACAACCAAACCCAGGTTTAGCTAAGACTAAAGCCATAGGAAGTGAAATCATCAAAAACTCTTTGGGAAAGTGTGTCAAAATGCGTTACAGAGTTTCAGCTTTATGAAATACTAACTGGCAAAAACGGCCAGAGGGAAGTTGGCTTCACTTACGCTTTCCCAACTCAGGTTGTACATGTGGGGTAAGATGAACCATACTCTTGGTGGGGTTGGATTCATGCCAAAACTTGCAAGCTAAATTCATGCTCCTTCTACAGATTAAAACAAAAGAAACAGATTGAAGTGTCCCATCTTGACAGTTTATCTTCTGTTTTAAAAGCAAGCTGTGGGAGAGGAGGATGGTATGGTAGTGACTCTTTATTGTGTCCTTTCAGCATGTGGTTCCAGGAGCTCAATAGGGCTTTGAAACAGATGTATTGTTATGAGTAGAATCTGAAAATACCTGTTTTTGAGAGGGTGGTGTCCTGCTTTGAAAGACAGGGAGGTTGAGATGCTGCTGTAGCACAGTGACGTTGCAGCAGAGGCAGAGATGGAGTCCCACCGGCCTCGTCAGGGGCCTGGACCTCCTAAACAAGGTGGTCCCTGGCACCACAGCAGTGTCTCTCCGTGTGCAGTTCATCTAATAGGGAGAAGTGAATGTAAACATTATTAGTGTTAGACTGGCCTGTGCCTTTTGTGTTCAGTATGTCTGAAACCCCAAAGGAAGATGGACTGGAGTGGAAGGGGAGGAGATGCTGCTGTGCTTGTAATCAAATAAGGGGGCTTTTCACATTCGGTTACTCTTAATTGCACTGAGCTTTTTCTAATTTACAAACCGGCAAAAATCTTACTTTCTTCTGTCTCTCTCGTTTACAGAGGAAGCTCATCAGTGTGGAAAAGGTCTCCTCATCCACTGCCAGGCTGGTGTCTCCCGATCTGCCACCATAGTTATCGCGTACTTAATGAAGCACACGCGAATGACCATGACGGATGCCTATAAATTTGTTAAAGGCAAACGACCAATCATTTCCCCTAACCTTAACTTTATGGGGCAGTTACTGGAGTTCGAAGAAGATCTAAACAATGGTGTTACACCACGCATCCTCACACCAAAGCTCATTGGCGTAGAGACTGTCGTGTGACAGCGAAGCTGCCGGGAGGTGGTCGATGAAGGGGTTAACCTATTCTTCACCTGATTTGGGGCAGTGACGGGTGGGTTGTGGGTTTTTCTTTTTAGCTTTCAAGGGGGGTTTTGTGGCAAACTTTTTGTGAATAAAAACTTTTTTTTTTTGTAAGGAAAGGTTTTTAAAAGCAATCCAAGAACTTTGCCATGTTTGGGATGCTGTTGTGATTTCCTTCCCAAATGCCGGCAGAGCAGGGAGGCTTCGGGGCAAAAGGAGTAACTTTTAAAATCAAAACAACATGAAGAAGAAATATTAGGCTTTTTTTTTTTTTCTTTTTACTTTTCCCTCCTCTCCAGCTACTTGTAGAGTTTATGGCTAAGTAGTCTGTGCAGGTTCATAGACTGAAGAAACCTAAGTTGACGACAAAACACAAACAGACAACACAAAGCAGAAAAAAACGCCCTGAAACATAAGGGCCTTCATTCTGCAAAGGCTTTGCTAAAGATAACCTAGCTAAAAGCTCACTGATGCAAAGGAAATCGGAGCAGCTTAAAAAGTCTGCAAGGCACTTTTCACACTCCTGACTCAAACTGAAGAAGAAGAAGAAAAAAAAAAGTTTATTTGGCGTGTTTCATGTTCTAGTTCTATTTTTCTATTTTGGGCTGTAAGGTTTTAACAGCAAGGGACTTTAATCATTCTATGCCATATGCCTTCACTGGCTTCTTGTGCAATAATAATTTGGGGTTTGTTTTGAGTGTTCAAACCAGTTAGAGTTGGCTGCCCACTAATAATAAGATAATAATTTTTAAAGTCTACTAGTGCAATGGCAGCCAGCTTGGTTCAGAAAGGATAAATGAGAGCAATTATTTTGTTCCTTTATATGATTTTTGATCCTGGTTACAGTGCCATAAACCTTGTTACATATGTATATCAGAATGTACAAAAATCAAGAACGAGCAAAGTTTATTTAAAAATATTTTTCGCACAAAATACTGGTGTGTTTCAGTTGTCTATGTAAAAAAAAATTTGATTATAAAACAAAAATCTTTTGGAAAAATGTGTCCTTTTATTTCTTTAGCAATTTTCCATTTTCTTTATATGGGATGGGCTTCTGTTCTTTTTGTTTGTTGAATTTTTTGTTGCAATGTACATCTCCCTTTGGCAAAACTGATGTATCTTGGGGATGTATCATCTGCTCTTCAGTGTTTTGTTCCTGAGGTCTGCTGGTGGAACATGTTTTCTTTATTTTCTACTGTACTCTTGCATCCTTCAATTTCTGTAACCGGATTTTTCTCTCCTGGAAGTATCTCAGTTTTGGAGCTGTTCAGATGAATTAGCACTATTGGTTGGCTCTTTGGGACAGAGCTGTTATCTCTACAGCTCGGGAGCTATTTTGAAAAATAAGAAATAAACAATCTCCACTGATTCCTTTTCGTCTTCCTGCAGTTAGCTTATCTTCTATGTTACAAAACTGTCCGGTTTCTAGAAATATGTTGGTTTGTTGTGTGCTTTTCCCTGGCCTCTCTTTAGGCTGCTCCTTTATCAGTTCCACCATTCCTGGAATCCTCCTCCTGGGATTTTTCCCTTCTCTCTTGCCCATCTTTCCTTCATCCCTCTCCTTTTCCAGCTGTGTCAGCGTTAAGTGTGGTGTGTGTTGCAGGGCTGATGTTTCTACCCTGCAGTGTCCCTGAGGTGGCTGATGTTTGTTTGCTTTGTTTGTGGTTGTTTTTGTTTGTTTGTTTGGGGTTTTTTTTAATTACATGGTTTAATCTGATTTTTTCTGGACTGTTACCAACTCTAAAGTTTATTTGTATGAGCCTAAAATGGGAAACGAGTTAGAAAACATTTCTTGTATGATTCTGTTGTGCAAACTGATACATCCCAGGTAGTCACTGATAGCAGTTAAGGTTTTCCTAGATGGAAACCTAGGTGGACTGAACCAAGTTTAAAACAGCACCTGTCTGAAAAATTATGTATAAACACATTAGACATGTATATTTTTGTGGACATTTTACTTAAAATGTTGTTACTATACAGATATTTTCTTGAAACTTGTCCCTTTATTAAATTATTTTTCTACTGGAATTGATTTAAAATTTTTTTTCTTTTCTATGATCAGTGTTGGTCCTTTTGCTAAGATGCCCTTGGCAGCGAGCATTGCTGAGGTGGCAAAACTTCTTGGACTGTGACCACTCCCAGGGCTAAGGAGGGACTGGCTGGACAGACAAGTTGCTGTTTGCTGGTTGGGAGCCTTCATGGTCCAAGATGAAGGAGGTCCCTTGGCAAAGATGTTCTCCTTCCCCCCTTTCATTTGAGCTCAACCTTTTCCAGCTGTTCTCCATGAACTGCAGGTGCAGGTCGTTTGGTAGCAGGGAGGAGGTTAGAAAAAGCTCGTGGTTTCTTGCCAGAGAAGCAAAAGCACCAGCAGCAGCAGCCGGGCTGGTGGCTGGCTGAAAAGTTTGTCCTTGCAGCCTGTGTTTGTGGCTGTAAGTGCCATGTAACAATGCCGATGGACACCACTCTCCTGAGGGGACAGAGGACTTGATAGGAAATCAGTCTTCCCTGCTGCTCCTGTTCTCTTGTTCCTGTGCTAAATGGCCTGATGTGAACGTCTCCGGTGCGAGGTAGGGTCTGCCACACCGGCATGGCTCACAGCATCCTCTCTGCTCAGCCTCAGCCACCACGCATTGCCTTGGACCAGGATCCAGTTTGCGTGCACGTAAGTTCTTGTGTTTGGTCCTTTTTTAAGGCAAAAAGTAGCTCTTGTAGTCCTGAGTAAGTTACTGGCAGCGGAGGGTCTGATGCATTTGCCTTGGGAGCAGTGCTGCTGTTGCATCTGTGTTGTCCAGGGTGAACGCAGAGTTTGGAGGGCTTGCTCCCTGCTGCAGAAACGCTATCAGAGTTTGTGCTCGTTGTGGTGAGAGGTGCATAGTGGAAAACTTTCCTGATTTTGCTCTCTAGTGTGAGGAACTTGGAAACGATGGGGCAGGGCAATGCGGGGTTGTGAGTGAGTGGAGTTTGCTGAGGGTCTGTTGGCAGCAGGGGACAGGCTGGATCAAACCCCTCCTTGGTGCAGGGCTGTTCCCTTGGAGGGGACTGGAGCTGGGTTGGAGGAGAGAAGGTCAGGAGGGTATGTCCCACTGAGGGTGATGCTGGGAAATGGCAGCCTGGGAACCACTTCAGCAAGGGAGTGTTCTAGGGACAAATACTGATTTGTTTGTCAGAATTTATTGAAGCCGGTGAATGGTCACTGGATATCTTTATGCCTGAAGGCAGGAGAAGGTCAGTTAGAGTGTTAGACTACCTGGGAGACCTGCCTGTGTGCATGTGTGTTAGAGATGACTCCTTGTCTGGTGCCTGATATGATACACTGTCAGTAGAAAACCCCTGTCTGAGCATCACATGCTCCTAGCCAGAAAAAAAAAAATAAAAAAAAATAGAGATTTGCCCTCATTTCTAAGAGGAAGCAAAGCTGAAGGGGTTGGTAGCCAGGTTACCACTGGCTGCTACACACCCACAGCCTCTCTGAGATGGGGCATGGTTAAAACAAAACACAAATCAGGAAAATCATTCAGCCTTTGGTGCGTGTGTCGGGGCGAGCACAAGACCTGCTTTTCCCTGCTGAGTGTCAGCATTGTGTGCTTGTGCATGAGGTATGCCAAAATAGGGACGGTCCTGGAAAATTGATTACCTCATAACTTGTGTTCTATTTCTCCTCTTTGGGACCTTGGGGTAGACCCCTGAATGCTTGTTTCTGAGAGCATTGCCCTCCAGGCCCAGGTGTTGGGAGTGGGTCCCTGGGATCCAACTTGCAAAGTGAAGCAGGGTGTTCGGAGCAATTTCTTCTGGTTGTGAATCCACCTTCTCTTTATAAACTGGGAACTCTGACGAATGGTGAACTGTCGGTGTGTGAGTGTTAGACCTGCTGTAAATCTCTGCTAGAGCTAAAATGGTTCAATTCATTGATCTTTCAAGCTATTCTGATTTTAAGGTTGGACTTTCAGAGCCAAGAGATTGTTTGCTTCATTCTTCTGGGTCACACTGGGGTCTGAACCGAACCCCCCTTGACTTTCTGAGGCTTCCTATGACGTTACCTTTCACAGATGTTGTACTAACATTTTTTGGGGAAAGAGGGATCAAAGGTCCCTCTCCTACCCACTTGACAGATATGGGCTAGGAGTGTTTCAAGATGAAGCAATCATGTAGGAAGTGCATTGTTACCTTCTGGTCACAAGATCTGCCAAGGACTGGTTGTAGGAAGGTGTGTTCAGAAGCATACGCAGGAGCTGACAAGGCTGAGACAGGAGACACAAGGGGTGTGGGAAAGTGCTGAGCAGACTGGGAGCGTTTTGGCCTCGGGTCCTGCTTGGCCACGGTGGAACTGGCTCTCTGCGTGTGCACCACCAGCAGCAGGAGAGCCTCCCAGGAACTGAAGATGCTGATTCAGTAGCAAGGACAAAAATAAAGCATGCTATCTCTTGACTGAGTTAAGGAGGTAATCAAAGAGAGATAACAAGTGGTTGATGGCTGTCTCATTACCAGGTGTCTGCTTTCCTGTGGCATGTTTGCCTGCTGCTGCTGTAGGTACCACGGAGGAGGACACTGATGAGCAGGTTTCACATAGTTTGAGCACAGCCTGACATTAGTAGCCAATAGTTAGAGCCCTTGGCTTCCCCCAGCCCCAGCATGCTGCTTCTGGCAGCAAGGCGAGATGGTTGAAGCTGTGCCGTGTTCCCAGGAGTGATCCTGGGTGCTGCCAGCCCCCAGCATCCTCCCACTGCTAGGTGCAGTTTCAATTTCTCTGCTCAATCGGGCACCCCTTTTGCTGAGGGATTGCTTTCTTCTGCTGTCTCCTCTCCCTCTGTTGTTGGACTCCTGTCCTGTACAAGGTGGAGGAATGATCTCCTTTCTTTCCTTGATTTGGCTGTCTTCTGCACCTTTCCCCGACCATGTAATTGCTCAGACTGGAGGAAAGCAATTTAAAACCAGTCATTTTAAACTGTACTGCAATGAGATTAATGTTTTCAGCCACCCTGATGAGCTCCTGGTTTCATTTGGGTATTATCCAGGCAGCATCTCCCAGGGAAGCCAGAGCCCAAGACCTTCTCCTGCAGCAGTTGCTGCTTGCAGGCTTGCAGCTGTCTCGTTACTAGAAACAAGGACACCGTTGGGATGACACAAATACATATTGCAATCACCTGCTGAGCAGCAAGCTGGTCTCTGGTTGGTGCTGCCTCTCACGTGTGTGATGAGCTGTAGCAGTACTTACCCAGCGTGCAGCCAGAAATCCTGCTGGCAGCTCTGATTGTCTCTTTGTGTCTTTATGGTGACAGTATCCTGGAGTGTGTAGAGATATGGTCCCTTGCCTCAGAAGCTGTCTGAGCCCCTGTTGAATTTGGCTGGATCCCAGTTTGCTTAAACCCTCCATCATGAGATGCCCATCTGTTTGGTGTGTTCCTGGAGGAATTGCTCAATCTGGAAGGGGGGGGAGAGTTCAGCACAGTAGAGAAGCACTTGAAAAAAACCCTAACATGAATCAGGGAGTAAAGTTAAAACATGTAACAAATGATTTCTGATAGATAAAAGTACTAAAACAGAGGTTAAATGTAATTTGACTCATGTGCCTTGTCTTCACACTTCTACTTGGTGTACCTTAGCTTCTTTGATTGTCTATATATAAGAGGTGACACTGGAGAGCTTGGATTTATCATGAAGATTTATTTGTCACGGAGAGATGAAGGAGCTGTCTGGCAATCAGGGGTTTCATATCATGTTGCACTTCTGGCAGATGCCAGTGGAGCGTTTGAAGATCACATTGTAGAGCAGAGTAGTAAGCTGCTATAAGGATGGACAGAGGTTTGTCTGTGATGCGGGGACTTTGAATAAAAGAGACACTGGATTTGTAAGATCTCTCTCTGGCCCAGGACACAGGCAGATCCAAAATGTCTAGCCAGAGGCATAGGCAGCAGCTTGCCTGAGCGTTCTGGTCATTTGTTAAAATCCCTTGGGGTGATGGAAGAGGATGCTGGTGTGAAAAACCATGAGATAGGGGCAGCTGGGCTGAGGAGCTTGCCTGGAGCCATTTGTGTTTTCAGAGGTCTGAACAAGGTCTGACAGTCCTGAACAAAGCTCTGCCCTGCTAGCATCCATTTGAAAGCTCTTTTCAGGGCATCCCGTTTCGATGCAGTGCTGTGTCACATTGCTTTGCTCTGTCTTGTAATAAATCTCCAACACCTGAGACCAGAGTTTTGCAGTTACCGATGGTAGCTGATGGTATGGATCCATTTCAGGTATTGATTCTGTGGGAGTGCGACATACGGAGAAACCCTTCTGGGCTGGGGTCTGTGATGGTGTCTGAACAGGAAACTCAGGTGCACTGGGTGGGCTGTTGCTGCCAGCTGACTTGGCTGAGCTCCTGCCCATGTGGCATCAGTAAATATCTCGGAAAACTTTACATAAGAGGCCAGTTGCTACTCTGAATTTTTGATGTGTATTGACAATTTGTTGCACAGTGACGAACACATAACCTTTGTCAGGGAATCTAGGCAGGTAAAATGTAGGATCTCTGTGAAACACAGTATGTTTGCTGTGAGGCAGGACTGGGTTTCTCTGGGAGTCCCTCTCTGCCCGTAAGTATCACAGTGTCATCCACGCTCACAAACAACACTGTGGAAGCAGGAGGCAAGGCCTCATCCTCATCCATGGGTGTTGTCCCATGGTCACAGAGCAGAGTCAGGAACAGTGCCCCGGAGCTAGAGCTTCTCTTGCTCTACTAGTGTCACAAAACCATTCCTTTACCAATGTCACCAAGCCATTGCTGATAAATGTGATTAGCTACAGCTTCAGACGCTGAGGCCCTTCGCCTTGAAGCTGCAACAAATTAGGTCCTCGTTGTGTGTGGCTGTCCTGTATGTACTGAAAATGCCAGTGATTTTAGCTTCAGCAAAATGACGCTGAAGTCTTATTAGTGCCACTCACTAAACCCCTTTATACCGCTGCACAAGCATTAGCAAATGGTCCTCTGCACCTTAGCGCCAGCTGAAGACCAATGCATACATATGGCAGTTTGTCATCCTATATTTAACGAAGCCACGATTACATGGAGGTATAGAGGGGGCTGATAAGCCGTTTGGGTACTCTCTGCAGAGAAATGGTACCAAAATAGTTGTAGTGTTGTTTCTAATTGCAACGGATGAGCAGCCTGGCTCATTAATCCCCCCTATCAGCAGCACATAGCCTGTCTGCACCAGAATAGCCCTGATCTCAGCAAACCTGCATCCACCCGTGGCCTTCTCTTTTTGACGTATTTGGAAAAGACAAGCTTCCAGCACAGCCCTGAAGGGACTTCCACTTGGCTGGGCTGCCTTGCCGTGGTGGAGGTGGCCCAGGGCGTGATGGTCTTTGTGGTGTTTCAGGAGACTACTGGCATGCACACAGATACCTGTGCCACCCTGACTTCAGGCTGAGTGAGACTGCTGGTTTGGCAGATCTTGCAGCATCGGTGGTCATGCCGGTGAGCGGTGAACCATCGCACCAGAGTCCCTCATCGCTCAGGGGTGGGGGGGCTGCTGCCTGTGCTGGCAACCATCAGCTGCACCCGCAAGCCCTTGTCCCCACCAGTCCCAGATGTGGCTGGCATGGCTTTACAGGGCTCCAGCCTCAGCTTTAGAGACAGAGGATGTAATTCAGAGAGAGCTGTTGGGCAAAGGGCCCATGCTATTGTGCTTCTCCCTTCTCTTTTTCTTTCTTTTTGTACACCTGCACAAAGCTTTTCTAGGGGCTATAATGAGCGCTGTTAATAGCCAGACCTGTGTTTTCTTGCTGTCCTCAGTGTCTTCACTCTAAGCCAACTTTGCAGAAATTTTCTCTCAAGAGACAGTGCCAGCTGCTCTTGAAAATGGAACCTGAGTCTTCAATAGCACTCGGTACTATTGCAATCATCCTGAAATCCTTGCGGTAGGAGCCTGGAGTCAGGTACTACGTGGAAGAGAAAGCCGAAGCTGGGGTCAGATGGTGACTTGGGAAATGTTCCTGCTTCAGGCAGAGGCTGCACAGTGCATCTGGAGATGCAGAGTGCTGCCTGCCTGGTGTTATGTGATGGAGGAAAGTTGTGCAGACAGGGACCACAGTGACAGGGCAAGCACAGATGCAATGGTACCGCTGGCTTGGCTGCTAAATGGGGATTTGGCTGCTAATTGGGGTGGTTCAGCCTGGAGAAAAAAAGGATCTGAGGAGACCTTACACGAGCCTCCCAGTACCTAAAGGGGGCTACAGGAGAGGTGGGGAGGCACTCTTGATCAGGGAGTATAGTGACAGGGCAAGGGGTAACAGTTATAAACTGAAAGAGGGGAGATTTAGACTAGACATTAGGAAGAAATTTTTCACTGTGAGGGTGGTGGAGCAGTGGCCTAGGTTGCCCAGAGAAGCTGTGGATGCCCCATCCCTGGAGGGGTTCAAGGCCAGGCTGGATGAGGCTTTGAGCAATCTGGGCTGGTGGGAGGTGTCCCTGCCCATGGCAGGGGGGGGGAACTCGATGATCTTTAAGGTCCTTTCCAACCCTAACCATTCTATGATTTAGTCTTCTGCACCAATACGGTATACAGGTCACTAAGTATTGTGCCAGCAGGAGATCTGGTTTTGGTACAGGCTAATGTCTGTTAAAAGCTAGGGATGTTTTCCTCATCTATTTTCTTCACTTTTATTGTGCGTATCCTACTGACTTTGAAGACTGAATGGCTAGACAGCAGCATCATAACAGCACATGCCGATGTGGAAGGAATGTGTCAGCTGGATGCTGGCAGCCGGCTCCAGCCACTTGGTTGGTACCAGCCCAGTCCAAGCCAGGTTTCTGCAGAGCTGAGCCCTTTCCCACCCACCACCTTGCAAGCTGTCTGATCCAGTGTACGTTGGACCTAATGTCCCTCCAGCTGAATTCCTGGGATGACTGGGCTGGATATGGCTAGATAAACCACTGTGGAGTTAAGTAAATAAACTCCCGCTACCTTTGCCTTGTTTTTGCTGGGATGACCATGCATTGTATGTGAGGAAGCAGAGGAACCATGACTTACTGCAATCTATCAGAGTGTAAGGGTCATGTATGGAGAAACTGGGCAAAAGGATTTCTAGATTATCGTAAGATCCCAAGGAAATATACTGTAGCATTTTTCTTCTTTAACCTCTCCTATGTTTTAGGCTGCCAGATGCCTTCAGTAGCGTTCCAGGCACGTGGTCTACAGAATAATGATGTTCTGCCTGTTAAAATTCTCCTATCTCTTTCAGCTGGAAATGGTATTTCTCTTTGCTTCATTTTTCACCTTTAAGATTAAAAAATTTAAGGCTTCTAATGATTGGAGGGTGGAAAAGGCATAACCACCTTGCTGAAAAGTACCATGTGTGGGAGATGCTAAGAAGCGGAGGATGGCACACACAGGGAAAACTGGGCACGGAAGTGAGAGTCCCTCTTCACCTGGGTCTGAGAGATGATGCCTGATCTCTGCTGAGCATTCAGGAATCAGGAACACCACCTCTGGCAGTCGGTAGCTGTATATCTTAGGACGAGTGCTGACCAGGGAAAGAAATGGGTCCTGGAGCTGGGCTGGAGCAAAACAATAATTTTGCTTTACTCATTTCTTTATGATATCATTGGCCTGGTTCAGAGAGATGGAAACAGTGATACAGATAGAAAGGAAGTTTCTACATGGCCAAAAGTCCACCTTAGTCCCTCTCTCTGTGCAGCTGGGAGAGCTGGGTTGAGCTAGGACGCCTGCAGAAGACAATGGAGACACTGTGTGCCCATCTAAGGGTCTGAGATCCTCCTGGAGTCCTCAGCTTCCCAGGGAGGGCCTGGGGCTGCTGCATCCTGGTGACCGGAGGCTGGTTGGGTCCCACTGGCCTTCTCATGCTGGGAGAGAAGGCTGGACATCCAGCCTGTTGTCAGCTTTGTCCACATGGGAACTGTCTTGGCTTCCCTGCAACCATTTTTCCATGCAGGGTAAATTCTGTTGCTTCAAGGAGGGGATGTGAGCAGTTTGTCATTACCCTGCTGGCTCTGTCAGTCTCATTGCAGTTTCCTTGTGCTTATCATGAGAATGGTCAGGTTTCAGTTCCTTATAACTTTGCTGAACTTGAGCTATTTGGGGCTAAAATTTTCCATGCTGGGTGGGTGTTGAGGTTAAGCACCCCTTTGTGCTCATCAGAAGCTGATTTACTCTATTTCCACTGTGTTCTTGGGTAATTCTTTTTTAGCTTGAACTGATGAGAAATTTTGGAATAAGGTGTTCTGATTTTATTCCACTGCTTGCGTCACAGATGTGACCCAGATCTGTTAATGATGTCAGAATGGCATGCTGAGATCCTGAAATGGGGCTGCTGCTCTTCGAGGTGAGTCCAAGAGTTCACTTGTGGTTGGAGCCAGGTAGGAGAAGGGTCCAACCTGGCCTTGGTGGGAGAGAGAAAACAGAAAGAGGTCCTTGTGTCCTGTTTGTCCAGCTTGTCTTCAGGCAGTTTGTTCAGTGGCACAGACTCCTAGTCATGCTACTGCTAAACTAGACTTCATGGGGCTGTGGTTGTGAAAGGAAAATGCCCGTGTCAACGGCTGACAGCACTTGTGTCTTGCCTGGAGGGTAGGTGTTGACAAAAGTATTTGTTCTGCCAAGATTATGTGGCTGCAAAGGGGGGCCAAATAGACAGGTATCCCTGAATCGGGTCTTAATGTGAAAGTGAAATTCTCTTTACAGAAAATACAGGATCCTTACATTCATGAGAGATCTTAAAAAATATTGACTTGCAGAGGCTCCCCAGAGTTTCAAGCTTTCCCGTAATATACCTTCGGTCTCTTCAGCCTCTCAGGTTTAGGGGGAAGTGACTCTTTCCTTCTAGATGACAGTTTCTAACACCATTCTCTATGCCAGTATTTCTTTTCTTCCTTTCTAATGTTTGTTTGCCTGATCCCCTTTGGAGCACTCAGGGAAGAAGCACTCAGCTAGGTTTACTGGGAAAAGCCTTCACTTGGTATCTTTAAGTAGTAGGAGAAGGCCTTACAGGAGATTTAAGTTTGTCGTCTTGGGAATTGTGACTCCTCCTTTGCTACGGACTCTGGGTGTGTTTGAGCTGGGCATTCAGTGGTGGATCTCCATGTGAGGGTCCAGCCCAGCTGGGACCACTGGAAACTGTCAACTCCAAGCCAATATCAAGCAGAAACCATGCTGCCGAGGGTGGTGCTGTGGCTGTAGCGATGCCGTGTTCCCACTCCGAGGGATGCGAGCCCCTTCAGCCCTTTCCTGGACTACATCCTGACCCAAGGCTGGCCACCAGCAGTGCAGGGGTTACAGCAGGGGCTGATCTCCCTGATCTGGATCTCACCTGACAGCTATGTCAGGGGAGGCTTCCTTGTTTCAGGTCCTCTTTCCAGGCAGGCAGACTTTTAAGTGCTTTTAAGTGAAGTATGATCTTAATTATGATCCTCATAATCCCTGCCTGTAGAATTAGGGGAGGGAATTGCTTCTGTCTCAGGGCTCAGTGCTCCTCACAGAAAGTGTGGATGGAAGAAGTTAGGTTGGGGGTCCTCCGAGAGGAGCTGTGGCCTAAGGAGCAAATGCCATTGCACTTCTCTGGGTTCATCCTAAGAGCACTTGACACTGCATGTGGTCATGGGCTAGGAATGCTTATTAAGGAGAGCAGGAATATTAATATGTTTGTGAAACAATATTATGCCACTGAAGTCAATATAGTGCTTTGAATTGCTAAAGAGCAATTCAAGAAGTAAGGAGTATCAAAGTTCATACATTTGAAAGCCAAGGGCCTCACGATGCTCGTGATTGACTTGTTCAGCTCGGCTTCCCTAGCCCTCGGCTGTGCCAACAGCCATGTGCCTGAAGTGCCGTGCTTGTTCTGAACTTGAGCGAAAGCGTATTTTTCCTGTTGCAGGATGCTAGTAAGAAATCAAGCTATGTCTGAATACCAGGCTAAAGGCAACACATGGCTTTTATAATTCAGAAAATTTTATTAATCTTTGGGAAAAATGTTCCTGTCATCTTTTCAGGTGTGTGACCCCCATGCCTTTGTGCACAATTATCCTGGGTCATCCAGAGATGCAGCAAAAGGGTTTAGGTATTCTCTAGGGATAATTAGTGCTAAGTTAAAAGAGGCTTGATGTTTAGTGTAGCCAAGAAAATCACAAAAGAAAGCAAGCAACATGCTGAAGTTGGTGTCTCTGCAATAAAAGAGAATAAGCAGTAAAAGCTGGTACAAAGACCCGCAGTACAACATAAGAAAATTAGCTGCAAGTGTGCTGAAAAGAACAAAATGGTTCATAACTATGATGAAGCCTGTCCTGTGGAGAAGCTGCCATCTCAACTTGAGTTAGAAGCAAGCAAAGTATGCCGAAAAAGGGATTTTAATGTCTTGATAATTCAGATAATGTATTTTTTTAGTTGGTAATTTACCTCTTATTTCTTTGAAAAGCATCTGCATGTTGTTTGCAGGACAGCTACCGGGGCATTTGTTTCTTTTCATACAGATAATTTCTGCTGATGAGGTAAAAGGTATAATTTAAAATAATTTTCCAGCAATGTTTCTCTATTAAAATGTAAATTTTGGGATTTCATGTCTTGTTTGCACCATTTTGGTTTTGCCGGGATTAAACTAGGATTGCCTTCTCCGAATTATTTTATAGAGGTTTATAGCTTTTATTTTTTTTTGAAAGTTGCTAACAAGATTTTTACAGACCTGTGATCACAGCATTAGCAATTTAATTTCCTCTGAAATGTCCTTGCAATTAGCAGTTTGAGTAAATTTTTAAGAAAGTGAGAAACACACAGTCTTTGTGCTGCGGCATTTTCTGCATGTTTTTGAACAGTGACCTCAGGAAAGGTGCGTATGGTTTCTTGCAAGACCCCAATCAAAACTTGTCCAAATATTTAGCATGGCATAGCTGAGAAAACACAACTTCAGAAACCAGGAAAATAGAGGAGATGGCTGAGGTGTCCCTTCTGTCGGGCTGTGACCCAGTGAAGGGAGCACGGGAGCTCCTGTTGCTCCTCTCTCCAGGTTCTGGTTGTGTTCTGTAAATGGAAACTTAGAGATAATTTGTAAAGAAAAATATCTTAATTTTTTTCCCTAGATCCACTCCACTTATTATGTTTTGAGCACTCAATTACCCTGTTCCAGACAGAATGCAATATTTCTCAGAAAAGATGGTCCCTTTTTCTTCCTTATCAGCCTCACTCTAACCCAGAAACTAAATCAGTGAAAGTTCAAATTCCAGTCTAGTTATCAAAACCACAATGTTGGAGTGATTACAAAACCAGTCTGCCTCTCTGTACCCATGCTTTTAAAATTACTCACTAATTTTGGCAGTTCAAGCCAAAATCTGTGTACCTATTTGAAAGAGGCTACTTAAAAATCCATATTCTGTGTCATGTTTAGCACCACCTTTTTGGATTGTGGTGATCATCAGTCATGTTTATGATTTGACCCACCTCGATCCACTGACAGCGTATTTTTTCCCACTACTGGTAGTTCACGCTGTTTATTTTGTTCTTGCTCAGCTTTGCTCCTTAATCATCTTCTCCTTAAATGACCCTGAGGTTGAATGCCACAGAAATAACCTTCCACAAACAATTAGCTAGCCTGCTTTCTGTCATCCTAACCACATACTAGCTGGTTGATTGACTAATTTTATTTCAGGCTTACTCAGTAATCCTTTAAGGGATTTCTTTTTAAATGCAAATAAAGGGATAATTATTTAATGTATTTATTTTATTAATGTACTTTAAATCCTTTTTTTTTTTTACCTTAATTGTGTTGAGGTTTTTATACCCTTACTGCGTTACAATCCTGATAAGAACACTGGGTTTTGAAATTTCAAGGAATTAGTTAAATTAACTGCTATGTCAGAAAGAAGTAAACCACATTCCTTGCTCCTAAGCTACTCCAACCTGACAAATTCAATTTCTGAAGCTCTGTGTTCCTGTGATCTCCTCCCTTTCTAATGGACAGCATGGTCTTTAAGTTTCTACTTGAGAAACTAATTTGGCTTTGAGTGTTAACTCTGTAGCCTCTGGTGATTGGGAAGCTTGGCAGAAGGGTGATGGAGTAAGTCCATCTGCGTTGTCAGGTCACTTATCAAATCGAGCCCAGCCAAGTAGGTTCCAAAAGCTGCGAGATATCTGTGGTATATGGGAAATGCATCAGTTAGTTGTGATTTCAGCATCGGTAAAACTCAATTGTAGGCTGGAACCTGCAATCCTCCATTAAAACCTGGGGGTTTTTTTACTGTGTAAGCAATTTAATGAGTGTCAGATCAGTTTGCGTAGCTTTCATTTAAAGCCATTGTTGTTCTTCATCTACGTGCGTGGGCAGGGAAACTGAGTTACCTTTCCTTTTATTTATTTTAAAGCGCTATAGTGCTGCTGCCAGCCTGGATGAGGTTCTTTGGCAATAACTCTTTTGCCCTCAGTGATCACTTGCAGTCTATGAATGTTACTTAAAAATAACAAACAAATCTGCTGCCTGAATCTATAGAAGCCTTTTCATAAATCCTGAAACAAACTTGGGCTGTAGTAATTGCCTCCAGGCAGGGCTGAATAGTGTTTCTGAGTGGCATAAAATTTGGGGTGAGAAAATGTTGAATTAAGTATCTTAAATGAAGCAAATTTAAGACATTTTAAAAATAAGTAGCTTTCTGGATAATAAGCAGAACTGCAGTCCTCTCTCCACATCTGTCCCTGGTTGATCACGATGGAGGGGACTTGGTTAAGAGGACATAGGTTAGGACTGGGCTTGGACAAGAAGTAGCATTTTCTAACTGACTGGAAAGGGTAGAAATAGGCAGTTGGGAATAAGAATTTCCATCAGAGGAAATGATGGGTTGATGCAATCATTATGCAGTGCTTAAAAAAGGACTTGGAAATAATCTTGAGTCTGGGACACCTGCACCTTGCCCGAAAATGTCTGTGTCAAAAACTGTAATAACTGTTCTAGTTCATCCTAAAGTAGCAGTGAACTTTCCCAATGATTTCCCTTGGAAAAGGAGGTGCTTAGGAAGGGTGAAATACCATTTCATGGGCTGCATTTCCCAAGCCTACAGGCTGGGAGCCTCAGTAGTATATGGGAATCCAGCCTTTTGTTACAAATGTGACATGAACTTGGAGTAAAGCTGAATTTAAAAGGGAGTTAAAATTCATTAAATGCTGGATGTTACATAAAACTAAATAGCCAGCGAGTGGTGTGGAGTATAGTCTCATCATAAAATCATTTCTTATCTAATTAGGTGTAGAAGGATCAAAATATCACAATTTAAAAAATTGTAAAATTACAATAATTTCAGGAGAGTGTGAGTTATAGCATGACTAAATTTCATAAAACTTGGTGTCAGTTTTCATGCGTGCATTGCTAGAAGTGGCCGAAGCAGCAGCTGTGGTGAAGTATGGCTTGCTTAGAGCTACCTGACAGAAGAGTGTGGGCTACTCACAGTGTCTAGGCTTGGGGTTTTGATTATACACCAGTGCCCTGTTCTCAGAAAACAGTGAGCTGGCTTCCCCAGGAGGGTCTCCAGAATGACTTGTTCTCTTCCAAAACATGAGTCTGTGGCTGGGCAGAGCTGTGAGCACTGGTCATCTTCCTGCAAGTTCTTATGAACCTGAATCCACATTTTCCCCAGCTTTGTGGATACTAAATGGGAAAACATGCAGGCTGAAGCTCACCTAAGCTTACACTGTGTTTTCCTGGAGGATTACAATAGAGTATGACCACGAGAGTGAGGAATCCTCCTCTTCCCCTTTCCTTGGAAGCAGGAGATTTTCCTGCTCATGGCAGCAGAGCGGTGCTGTCGCCAACAGAAATGCTGTGGTTGCCTCTGGCTCCATGGCACGAGTACACTGATGTCTGTATGCTGTGAAAGTGCTGCTCTGAACAGGACCTGTCAGGACCTGTATGGGCCATTTCCCACTGCTGGGTAGGGTGAGAAAGATGATGGTGGGAGGGAGGGCCAGAGAATCGTAGAATGGTTTGGATTGGAAGGGACCTTGAAGATCACCTGGTTCCAGTTCTCTCCTACCAGACACTAAGTGATGGAGCAGTACGGTCAGGACATTTTTTTTCTTTCCACGAGGTACTTGGTAGCAAAATTTCCAAGAGTAAGAACATTTGGAAATTTGTTGGTAAATATTTCTGTTTTGGCTTGTTTAGTGGATATATTTGTTCAGTTCCTTCTTGCCATCTGTAAAGTCTTGTAGGGGCCACTTAAGGAGGAATGAGACAGATTTTTGGGAGCTGAGTCTTTTTCATAAGATGATTATGTACTTGTGGAGCAGTAACTTTGAACAGAGTGGATGTTACCATTTCGCATTGACAATTATGTGCCAGTGTATAAAAAAAGCAGCATTCCCAGAGACCAAGAGAGGCAGGAGCTGTTAAGAAGAACCCCAAAGCCAGCAACCAGCAGATGAGATCATTAAGTCTGAGGGTAATGTGGTTCCTGGGAAAGGTTTGGCAACTAATTAATTTTCTTTTTCTGCTTATGCAGACACTCTTTTGGGTACTGCCAATGGATGATTAAAGCACATCCATTGCTTCATGAAGTGGAAGCTCACCAAGTCTGAGTGTGACTCAGTTGATTTGGGGTACGTGGGGCTCAGCGTGCCTGTGTTCCTACTGATCAAGGGACACTCCACTTTGTGCGTTCAGGCTCCCTTACCTCCTCAAAGGCTCTCTTTGATTATTTGCTCTTATTTAAAAGTACACTCTCGCAGTGGGTAAGGAGGCAGCTGTGAGAAAGCAGTGACTGAATTATGTGATGCCTCTGAAGTGTTTGTGGGTAGAGGGAAGGATGGAAACTCATAGAAGATAATGACTGTGCTCTTTCCAAGAGCAGAGAATGCACAAGGATGCAAAGAAAGACTGACTTGGCTTTAAAATACATTAAAACGCTACATGCCAGTCTGTAAAACATTTGAACTTCAACCATACAGGAAAAGAGGGACGATACCCTTGCGTAACAGCCACTGGCATGTCGTTGTGGCCATTAAAAAGTAGTACATCAAAAAAGGCTATGCCTCTACAGCTGCCTGCGCATAGACATCTAGTTGTCTGCATAGTAGATATCAAAGAGGAAAGGCAATAAATACCTCCAGGGTCTGTGTGTGGTTTTGTATATATTAGTAAATACTCTGCTGTTGTCTTGTAGAAAATTAATGAAATCTAAGTAGGGAGAAATCAGTGTGGAGTTATGTTTTGGCTGGAAAGCAGCAGCGTGCTGATTTCATCTCCTCCCCATACCCTGTGCAAATAATGAGGTGTGTGGATTAGTGACATAAGAATGAGTAAAGTTTTTCTGCATTTACTTATATAAAATCTAGTCCAAGTACATTTACTGAGGGGATGCAGTTTTTCCTAGTATTAAATCACAGCCTGTTATGGCAGTGATTCTTGAGCTTTTCCAGTAGGCAAAGCTCCCTTTCCCACCTAACCATTAAGAAGTGTGGTTTCAGCCTCATCTGTCCCCAGCCCTGTTAATGAGTCCCAGCAGAAAAACGTATGTATTTTATGTATGATTAGTAAATTCCATGGAGACGTAGTCCTAATATTGCTTCAGGCAGCTCTCGTGAAAGTGCTGCGGCAAATAGAAACAGATGCCTTTTATTTATTTTTTTTAGTGGAAAAACTGTTCATCCGTGAGGTGTGAACAGGACCTATCACTACCACCAAGCAAGAAAGGGACTGCTCCCCAGACTTCATTAGTTCACGAGCTGCATCTCAAGACAATCTAAAATAGCTTTGACCTCCTTAGGAAAGACCTAGTCAACCTGACTGGGTTATCCTGGATGCCATCTGCATAAAGGATCCTCATGTATTACATGCTAGTGAAGCTGCCAGCCAGCTCTCCAAGCCATCTGAGACCTCCTTTGGGGCAAGGCACATCTCAAAACCTGAACCAAAGGTTTTTCTCTGACACAGAGGAAAGCTATTGCTTGTGGTCCTCTAGAATACTGGGAAATACCTAAGGAGAAGGGCTGGATTTTAAGACTAAGCATAACAGCACCCTAGAGAAACAGAGATTGTTGGAGACAGGGCTGTAACGGCAGCTTGGCCATGTGGTAAATGTCCTGTGACCCAGAAGAATGCACTGCTGCTCCTGGATCTGTCCGTGAAATATTAAAAGGCGATGTGATGTGCAGTGCCCCGTGTCCCCCGGCAGAACCCGTGCTCTGGCAGAGAAGCCGGAGAAAATACCAGGAGGGCTCAGGGTGCTGCCTCCATCCCACAGCAAGGGAGATGATCAAAGGGGTGCAATGCTGACCGCTAAGTGAGAAAGGACAGAAAGATATTAATGACCCCTGAAACTGATTAAAACAGAGCCCTCTTGCTCATTTTGGCCTTGAGCATGGCACTCCGCAGCTTTCCTGGGGCTGGGAAAGGGGGGGCCAGGACAAAAGTCTTGGTACTGCATGGGGGAAACATAGGTAAGAGCGAGCGCTTGAGACTAAGTGAACATGCCACGGGATGTCACACCGATGTGCGCAGATGCGTCTGGAGGAACATTTATCTGGCAGCTTCACATTCGGCTGGCAGAGGCACCCCTGAATGCAAAGTTCAGGTAGTTCAGCACATCATCATGGCATTCCCGCTCCTCTTGGAGAGGAGATGAAGCGTCTATGTGTTTGTGTCCCTGGCTCTCTGGCATTGTCTGCCTGTTTACAAACCGAACCCGCTGTGATTTTTGTATATATTAATAGTTGGCAGCTTACATAAATAGGCTTGTTGCTGATGCACAAGCAGCAGTGGGCTCCAGCTTTCCTAACTGTGACTGCTCTGCTAACGGAAACAGAAATCAGTTTTTAAGTCCTGACTTTAAATGCAGTGCTGTGAGCCAATCTTTTCTATTAAAAATAGCATTTCCTTCCAGAGTCTCTCTTGGAGTGGATCTGTATCTCCACTTTCCCTTCCTCTTCTGTGCTGGAATTCTGTGCTTAAATAAAGACTGATTAATTAATCAGGCTTTTCTCTGCATAAATGATGAGGATTTCTGGCAAGCAATCTGATATTGCTATTTTCATGCTGTCCATTGAAATTTAGGGAAAGCAAACTACTTGCAAATGACTAACTGTGGTGCAAGACAGTGCTGCAGCTTTTGAGCAGTGGAAAATGATGTGTAAAATATTAGGTGCTTAATTTGAACTAACCTGATTTTGTTTTTTTTTTTTAAACCGAATAATTATGTGATTGCTTGACCTAAGATGAACTGATAAGACCTTCCTCCTTTTCCCCCCGTGCACTGGTAAGGTCAGCACATGGTGTAATACATGACTACATCAATATGAAAAAATTCAACTATGAAGCTGGTTTTTTACTTTTATTTGCTTATTATTTTTCCCCATTTTGAGGGCATGCAGGGCTCTGGCAACCCCTGGGCAGTCCCCGAGGTGGGGTGCCATAGCTGACTGTCCCAATGGGAGGTTTTTGGTGCCCAAAGTTAATTTCTGGGTGGAAACTGGAGCCATGGCTGCCCTACAATACCTGCAGCTGGAATGGGGGGCTATGTCCTCTGGGGAGAATGTGCAACGTGGCATGGACAGGACCCATTCAGCAAGAAGGGACACAGTGGTAAGTGATGGAATGTCTCATCTGGTCAGGGAGGCCACCCCCAGGAGGAGAAATGATCCAGGAGATACCCAGATTGTAGCTCCCATGAACCTATGCCCAGTTAAAGGTAAGGCTTATATGTGAAACTTCACTAAGGACCCCAGCCCAGTTTTGAATCATGCAGAGGTCACATGAGGTTGTTACAGGGACTTTGTACCATTTCATTTTTGTTTATTACTTCTGGGGGAAATTTTTTTGTTTGGTTGGTTGGGGTTTTTTAACCTCCATCTCGATTGGGATTTGTGTCTGAAGCTTTTGGAGCTCATTCCTTCTGAAAGCTCTGCCTGGGAAGATAAAGAGGAAGGATTTTTTTGATATCCAGTAATAAACTAGATCCTGTATCAGTGTGACTTGTTAGATAAGACCCTGAGTTGATGTTGGGAAGCGCGTGCTATATTCTCATCTCTGTACTGACGTATTAGGAAGCCTTGCTAATCATTTTGTCTCCTCCTGCCTTTTCTTTCTTGCTTGTAAATTGAGGCTGATGATGTTTGCCTCCCTTTGTGACACACTTTAAAACCTGGAGAAGAAGATTGCTGTGGATGATCAAAGAAAAGTCTGATTGCACTGTTCAATACATCAAAAATGTGTTTTATTACGTGAGTTCTACTACTGGAAGCTTGAATTTATATTTACAGTGGCATGAGTCTGACTGAAAACTCACTGACGTCAATGGAAGGCTTTATGTTGATTTCAAAGGACATTAAATGAAGCTTTATATGAAGACGCAAGCTTAATTTTTTTTGCTGACTGTCGTATTTGCCATTTGCTCAAAATGGCACTTAATTCACTTGAACTATCAGAGGACATACAACGGATATAAAATATGGCAGTGGCTGTTTTGGTTTTGCAGCAAGAAGAAGGAGAAAAACTCCACAAAATCTTGGGGAAGAGTTCTGCTCGTGGTTGTGTTTTTGTAATATTGGGCCTCAAAATCTATTAGAAAATAATATAGCACTTCCTCATCTCCGAAACACAGCGGAAGCACCACTATGAAATGGGGACTGAGATTCTCCCTCTTCAGACTGCAGAAATGTCTGCTGGGTCTTTCATGGCAAGTCACTCCTGGTGACTGAATGGTAGACATTCAACATGCTAAGAAGAAACAACATACCATAAAATATAGAAGGGCATATAAAATACACATGTATATGCACTTTATTAAGAAAGAAAACAACATGATGTATGATCTTGAATTGATAGGGCAAGAAGTGATCAGGGGTTGCTTATATACTCTGTCCCTTCCCCTTTGTTTGCGCTGTCCAAGGAGTCTTTTATGCAGTAGGCTAGGTGTGTGTGTCAAATCTCTACCCTTGATGTTCAGTCTGTACAGACGTGATCTACAGTAACAGAGAGTGATACACGTGTCAGTGAACCTACCCCTTTTGAAAAGGCTGCCTGTAAAGACATTGCTCTTCCTTCAACACATGGAAATAAAGCAATTAGAGTCTTGCTGTCTAGATTATTTTTCTTGACAGCCAAGACTTGATTATTAAGATGTCCAATTATCCCTTTAGAGGCAGGTAACAATCCTGACAATTTTTTCTTTTTCTCTGATTACAGTTATACAATAGCTTTAGTCTCTTATTTTCTGCAGCAACTTAAAGACAAATGCTCAGCTGAGTTATTTCAGCAGAGGATCAGACTCAAAGAGCTGCAAAGTGTGGTTGGGACATGGGCTGCCATGGACAAAGAGGAGAAACCCTTCAATCCATGACAGTAGAAACACAACGTTGTTCTGGCACTTCCCTTGTGGCACTTCTGGAGGATAGATACTCACCTACTCATTTTCTTTCCATGTGCTTTCTGGTCCTTGACTGTAACCTGAATCCAGGAATTCCAGCCTGGCTGGAATTGCTGAGTTATCATCATTTCAATGTCTTTTTCTCAGAGCTTGTCCACCTGCAATGGACTGGTGATGAGCCCTTTTCCTCCTGCAAGGTAGTTTTTTCACCTGTTCCCTACAATAGCCATGGTTATGGACAGTAGCAATTATGAACAAGGTCTGATAAACAGCTACAGCATTTTATCAAGCTCCAATATCAAACTGCCCTTTTCATTATCCCACCAAAGAATATGATAGAGACAATAATAAAGTCATTTGCCAACCTAAGTCCATTCAGAAGTTAGACTGTAGTCTTTTGGGCTGTCCCAGAGCCCTTGATTTGTATTGTGCTAATGGCATAATTTTTCTTTCCAGCACTCTAACAGAAAATTTACCTCCGATTTTCTGCTACTCGATGTTTAAATAGGACAACCCTTTCTACGAAAATTTATCTTCTTGTGGTCTTCATCATGACCTGCTTTGCTGTTGGTGTTTGAAAGAGATTGCTGTCTCCAAGACATTTCAATTTGATATTTCATGCTTAAATTTGAATGACTTATTGGCACTAAGGCAGTCAGTGATAAAAGAGGTCTTGAGTTCTTGAGTACACAGCATTGTGTAGGCATTTAGAGGCAAACTAGGAGTGTTTTGTGCTTGGGTAACTCCCATGCGTTGGATAAGCTTAGGCATTTTAATATGTGCTTTTCATTTTGCCTCACAGCACCTTCTAGTTGTGTTTCAGAGATGACTGAAGTGAGACACAAAGTGTTAATGGCTTGTTTGGGAAAATGCTAGGATGAGTGATACAGCTACCATGAGGCTTCTGGAATTATCCTCCAGCTCCTTTATCCCAGCTTGAGATGAGGGTGCCCTTATTCTCACCAAGAGGCTGTTCACCTCAGGGGAAAAAATGCATGTTGTGCAACAGGCTTATCAGAGCTGAGGAGGTGCCAGAGCATCAATCCTACCAACCCTGGGCTTTAGCTCTCAGAAATGCCCTGAGTGTGTTTCAGGTTTCAGATGAGGTTTAGGGGTCACTTTGAGGTACCCAATAAAGCATCAAATCTAGATTTGCTAGATTGTAGGTTAAGTGCAACCAGGATACAACAAACAAGTTAACATATAGCCTGGCTTTCAGGTGCACAGCTTGTTGTTCTTGTGCTCCCTGGTCACTAAAATGTTGTCCTTAAAAATTGCTTTGCTGGGAAAATCCACAATCAGAGTCTGATGTCTCCCCCTTTATGCTTCATCCATCAACATGGAGCAAAGAGGGAGAGTTTCAGAGCTTAAAATGGGTCTAGCAGCTTAGATACTCTATTGTAACCTTCTAGGAAGCAATGGGGATGTGGGCTGTGAGCGTTTCAGCAGCAAAATGATGAGAAGCTGGACATGAGCCAGCAGTATGTGCTTGCAGCCCAGAAAGCCAACCATATTCTGGGCTACATCAAAAGCAGTGTGACCAGCAGGTCCAGGGAGGGGATTCTCCCCCACTACTCCCCTCTCGTAAGACCCTACCTGTGGTACTGTGTCTAGCTCTGGAGTCCTCAGCACACCAAAGACGTGGAGCTGTTGGAGCAGGTCCAGAGGAGAGCCACAGAGATGATCAGAGGGCTGGAGCTCCTCCCATATGAGGACAGGCTGAGAGAGTTGGGGTGGTTCAGCCTGGAGAAGAGAAGGCTCTGGGGGGACCTTACACCAGCCTTCCAGTACCTAAAGGGGGCTACAGGAGAGATGGGGAGGCACTCTTCATCAGGGAGTGTAGTGATAGAATGAAGGCTAACGGTTTTAAGCTGAAAGAGGGGAGATTTACACTAGATGTTAGGAAGAAATGTTTTCCTGTGAGGGTGGTGAGGCAGTGGCCCAGGTTGCCCAGAGAAGCTGTGGATGCCCCATCCCTGGAGGGGTTCAAGGCCAGGCTGGATGAGGCTTTGAGCAACCTGGGCTGGTGGGAGGTGTCCCTGCCCACGGCAGGGGGGTTGGTACTAGATGATCTTTAAGGTCCTTTCCAACCCAAACTGTTCTGTGATTCTACAAAAACCTGTGAGATCCGTGGGAATGGATAGCAGTGCTGCCACAAGCACCCAGCTTCATGGCGTGGTGGTGTGGGATGGCAGGACAGGACAGCTCAGAGGGTGCTAGGACCAACTCTGTTGAAGCTCATGGCACAGTCCCATTGGACCATAGTCCGACTCCTGAGGAGCCTTAGGCACACAGGTGCCTTTTCAGAGGGAGCAGCCCATCATGCTTTCAAAAATCTGCCCCAGTTTCTCTCAAAACATTAAAGACTGGTAGAAAGGCCGTTTTTACAATGTGTGTCAGTCCACCCTTTTCTTTTGCCCTGGCCTTTTCATATATTGTTGCTGAGGTGGAGTTGAGCTAAATATTGAATTCTAATGCTGATGTCTGCTGCTTTCAAGAAACTACTCTTTCAGCAATCAGCTTAACAGACGCACAAAGATATATCCAGATGCAGCTACTGTGAGGTCAGGGGATAACACAGAAGCCTCAAAATGGATTAAAAGTATATATTTTGGGGAATTATATTGATTTCCATTTTTAAGTTTCAGGTTTAAAGGCAGAGTTGTTTGGAGAATATATAGGGATGTAAGTGATTCACTCCTGTGTTGCAAAGGTCAGAACAATTTCTCGGAATTAACTATAAGACAAAGTCCACTTAAGAGTTCATCTGGAGCATAGCTTTCAGATAATGATTTTTTTTTTCTTGATTGAATATTCCTAAAAAAAATCACAAGGCATGGGATATATAATCCACTCTTGCTTTGTGTTTTATTTCTAGGGTGAAATTGCCTAGCTTCATCTTCCATCAGTTGATTCCTGCTATGTTTTTGGTTGCTGAACATAAGAGCCATTAGTTATGGCAATAGTGGAAGCTGGTGATTAAACTGTGATGAAAACATTTGTAATGTTCTTTTCCATAAATTAAATAGACTGAATTGTGTACAACCCTCGTTCTTTAACTGTTTTCATTACTCACTGATCCCTTTGTAGGTTTTCAGCTGTTTTCGAGGCATGTTGATACCAGAATGGAGCACAGCAGTAGTTGCAACAGAGCCAAATGGGAGGTTGTTTGGCTTCTTGATGTTCCCCTGTTTGCACGCTTCAAATATACTGATCACAGTAAGTCAGAGTAGATCGATAACTGCCATAAACATAAGAATTTTTAAAAGTTGCTGGTTCCTCCCTCAGGGGTACAGAGCTGCTCAGCTAGCTCTCCTGGGGTGGGAGCTGTTTTCTTGTTCTCGGCTCACCAGCAATTCAGGCCACCAGGCAGCAATGCCTGTCCTCCTTACTTACTGGTCTTTAGATCTCTCTGTTGTTTGTAACCCTGGATCAAGAGTGGTTTTGCTTGTGCTGCGAGCTCACTGACAAAAAGCAGTAAATAACACTGGGTGAGGACTGGTTCCTACAGAAACCCACAAAAACCCATTTGTGTTTGGAAATGGTCCCTTATTTACTACTGCAGCTGAAGATCTGCCAGCTGTCCAGGTTGGGAGCCCCTTGGCACGTGCCACGTGGATTTGTGGTGGTGCTCTTCTGTGGTCTAGAAGGTGAGCTCTTGCAAAAGGGTAAAAATCTCTATCATGAAGTCCCACAACAGCCATCCTCTTGTCTTGGCCAAAGCCAGGCCTCTCTGGTACAATATACCTGTTCTTGTACTCTCCTGGAGCTTCCCCAACATTCAAAGGTGTAAAGATTTAGCAACCTAAACAACCCTTTGTATGATTCTTTTTATAACGTGAATCCACATTAGCTTTCATTAAACCTTCTCCTGTCAGTTAATACAGGGTATTTCATCACCATATGACATGAGCTGATGATCTTTTACCTATTTCTGTAGCACAAAAACATCCATCGACTGCTACTGTATTTTCTTCATTACTACTGATAACTCCACTGTTTCTTTATCATTTGGTTTTCTTAGCATCCTCAGAAAGCCCTAATCCTCTTTGTTTAGTGCTTAGTTTCTTTTTTCAATCCTCTATTATTTTCTATGTAATTTGTATAATCAGTTAAGAACTTCTGCACTTGACTGTGTGTCATAGCTTGGGTTTTTTTATGTTGTTTCATGTGTACCATTGCTCATTTCTCCTCTTCAAGCCTAGGGCTTTTAAAAGTACTGAACGTTAGGGTTGTGGTGGGTTTTTTTTGTTTGTTTGTTTGTTTGTTTTGTTTTTTTTTAATGTGGAATCTTCATTTCTAGAGTATTTAGTAAAATGCTTGTAAATAATGACAACTCATGTTTTCATATGGTTTTTTTTTTTTCCATGTCACTGTCGAATACTTTTAGCTGTGTGAAATGCCAGGAAGCAGAGTTAGATCAGTGGTTTGGGCTGTGCATTTGTGATATTCTAAATGAATAACCAAAGTGCTCACATGTACCAAAGTGTAACCGCGTTTTTTCTGTTTTGGTTTTGTGTTTCCTAAAATGCTCGTAAATAATGATAACTCATGTTTTCATATGTTTTTTTTTTTTTTCCATGTCACTGTCAAATACTTTTAGCTGTGTGAAATGCCAGGAAGCAGAGTTAGATCAGTGGTTTGGGCTGTGCATTTGTGATATTCTAAATGAATAACCAAAGTGCTCACATGTACCAAAGTGTAACCGCGTTTTTTCTGTTTTGGTTTTGTGTTTCCTCGTTATCTGCCAGATTGAGTCGAGATACAGCTTTTTGAGTCAGGAAATGGTTGAAATTATTGTCGATAATTTAAAAAATATGGGTGTATTTTAGTTCTGGCAGTTTGAGACTTCCAAAACAAGATCCTTGCACTGAAATCCCGGTTGTAATGCTGAATGAGAAAGCTCTATTAGAGAGGGATGCTTCAGGAGCTCATCGCCTAGTTCACTCGCATGATTTGGAGGTCTGTAGGAGATAATGACTCATTAATCTGTCCTGTATTTTTTCAGAACGTTGACTCATGTATTTGTATTTGTTGCTGGGATGTCAATGACAACATAGTGCTGTATTTGACAGAAAAACCTACTTCTTCCAATTAAAACCTCTCTGTATACACAGTTGTAGCCAAGAACAGATTTTACTGATTTCCTCAGGCTGTCCCATTTTTTTTTTCCATTTGTCTTTATTCCTTACTTTCTATCTAATAACCTGTTTCTGTCTTGTGATATTTACATGCCACTCCCAATAACATCCATAATTTATCAGCCTTATTTCCAGTGCACTGGAAGATCAAAATAATGTCCAAAGAACATGACGCAGTCATCTCAGCTTTGATTTTACTTTATTTTTAGTTGTCCTCCCTACACAGAACAGCATGACATTTTCTGTCAGCTCTTGCTACCAAATTTCTAGCCCGCACTGCCCAAATGATTATAAATTTGTATTTTCAAGGTGGACTATTCACTGGGGCCTATCTGCTTGAGATTTCACTGAGATGTTAGCAGCAATCACTCCTGAAAGGGCTGTTTTTTCCCAATAAATATTTTAGCTGCAGATTAAGACAACAGTTTTACTTCAGCCTTTTTACTTTTTTTTGAAATGTGTGAGATGAGGGGAAGGAGCAGCCACTGTAGGATGTGTTTGGCTGCTGCCAGGCGATGCTGCCAGCTTTAGGGAAAGTCAGGATGTAAAACTCTATGTGCCCCATCCTAAACTTTCAAAAAATTGCTTTGTGTGATATTTCCACAATTCCCTGTCCCAGATCCTCAGTGGTTTTGTTGTACGTGTAGGAATTGAATGAGGAGCTGAGGCTGCTGAAGGACAACATTTATCACAGGACGCTGCAGGTGCTATTTCTGTGGAAAGGGTTGGGGTTTCTTTTTGTCTTTCTATTCTTACATTCTGTATGAAACCTAATCTAAAGCATTTCAGTAACATACAGGACTGCCAGAAGATTTCTTTGAAAACTTTGATGAGATCAGGTGGTTTTTTTTAATAGCTAAAACACCTTCCGACTTTGTTGGAAATCAGAAGTCCTAATGATTGTGCCATGCACTTGGAATTCCCAGGGGGGTATTTTTGGGCCTGTCATCTCTCCAGTGGGCATTTAAGCTCTTCTGAAAACCATTTGTATGTTGGCTTCACAAGCCCGGTGATGTACTTGGCTTGGCGTGCCCAGCTCCCTGGCTGGCCGGCCAAGCATGCCCATAGCATGGCTCCTCCAGGCACCCTGTCTGCCTGCAAAGCCAAGCTCTGCTCCGTCTCCTCTAGCACAGCCAAAGTTGGTAGGCAACTCAAAATACTCAATAAAAATGTCCTGGCCTTCACTAGGCACCTTGCATCCAGCCAAGGGCAGGGAGGTTGGAGAGGGCAAGGAGATGTGTGTTAGGGGCTTTGGGAGGTGATGGGGAAGCTGAAAGCAGTGGGTCCATCAAAAGGAAAAACATTTCTGGGGGAGCTAGGAGAGAAAAGGAAAAGAGAGAGAAAGAGAGGGGATCAGGTATTTTATCCTGAATTTGAAGCAGAAAAAGAAATAGGATAGGGTGGTGCTGGGAGGATCCAGAGAGTGGGAACAGGATTAACTGTGGGCAATGAGGGTTATAGAAAAGAAGGGATTTTACATTCAAAGAGGGCTAAAAGGAGAAAAAAAAAAAAAGGAGGAGGGGGGAAGCTATGAAAAGGAAAAGCAGCACAATGTCTCTGTTAGCCTGGCGATGTGAGACTGAGTTTGTTTGTAGCCTCTTTAGTATTTGAGAAACCAAGAATTTATTTTTTTGTTTGTTTGTTTTTAAGATGCTGTCCATTGCAGGGCACTTCCTGCTAAAGGGGGGACTCGCAGATGAGAAGTAGCCTCTCTAGTGTTTGAGAAACCAAGAATTTTTTGTTTGTTTGTTTTTAAGATGCTGTCCATTGCAGGGCACTTCCTGCTAAAGGGGGGACTCGCAGATGAGAATTTGGGGTAACTAGAGGAAAAAAAAAAAAGAGAGATGAGGCTGCACATGTAGGATGTAGTATCTATGATTGCATAAAATACGATACAAATATTTAGGGGGCATAAAATATGATGCAAATATTTAGGGGGCAATAGGTAATTGCTGGGATAGTAAGGCCCATAATCTTAGAGAGACTTAAGTACCCTTTGCAGTGCCCTTCTCCATGGCAGTATGGGAAATCTTTGTGCAATTCAGCCATCTATAGACCCTGTATAACATATGTGAAAATTAAATGCCTAAGAAATACTTTCTTCAGAAACAAAGTGTATTTGGCATGCTATTTAGACAATCAGTACTTCAGAGCAAGAATATAATGCTATGGACTATAGCCAGGAAGATACTGATGTATGGATACAGCATAATGTGACCGGATCACATCTGAGACTTTCCTGTACTGTCAGTACAAATGTCTGCTTCCCTCAGGTGGAGAATCGGCTTTGAGGGATGCATCCAGTGAAAGGAAAATGCTATTGCAAACTCTTGGAGTTAGGAAGGTGTTAAAAGCTCAGCCAAAATATCAAGTTGTGTTACTTAAGGTTTGGAAAAGTGCAGATTGGCGCTCCTTGGCTGATCTGTCATAGCCATCTGCTGGCTTGCTCTTGTCTCACAGCAAACACAAGCTGGTTTAACTCGGTTTAATGGGGGGTTTTGGGGTTTGTTTTGGGGGAATTTTTGAATGGAGGGTTAAACGAGTTCAGTCACTGTGTGCTGTTTGAGGTGAGAGTCTGCCCAAGGACAGTTACTGCCAAGCAGGTAGCAAGCTGTACTGCATAGTGTTGGAGCCCACAGGCTGCTGGGAGCAGCTCGTCAGGCAGGAAATAATCCCTGTTTTATGCAGTTTATAAACTCTGAAATATGACAATACTGATATTTAAAACAGCATTCTGGTTTTGTTAAACTGGCGAAAAAAAGAAACCAGTGGATGTAATTGTTGCCCAATCTCTAGCGACTCTTCGTGTGAAAACAAACCAACGAATTATAGTAGGTGACTTCCCGCTCACTGCATCCCACCAGGTGCAGAGGGTGGGTTTGCTCTCCCAAACACGTCTGACAAACACGCTTCTCCTGGGAGGGTTTGAAGGGGCATGCTGAGCTGTGGCTCAGAGCAGCAATTCAGGGAATGTGTGCCCTCAATATCAGTTGTGGGTATTTCTGGTATAAACAATGATACGAATATGGTTAAAACTGCATAGAGAATTCACTTTTTTAAAAAAAACTTTTTAAATTAAATTACTTATGAGGGGGAGTCAGAACCCTGTAAGGAGGCAGATGAGATGAGAATTGGATTGAGTAAATAGATCAAACTCCTTCATTTTCTGTTCGCATTGCTCTTGGGACCATCTGATTCCCTGGTTTCATCTGGTTGAGTTACACAAGCTTTGGCATTGCATACAGGCTGTGCTGCATATGTAACACTCCAGGACAGCGGAGACTTGTACATTAAATCATTTTCCCCCACCTGTATGCCTTCAATTCTGTTTGCACTTATTCTACCAAGTTTCCTTGAATGGATGTTCCTGTTATCAGCTCGCTTTCTCTGCTGGCCCTGGGAGGGAAGCTGCTGCTGCCCAGTCCCCAGAGCCAGTTATTCAGCAGCCAACAAGCCAGCTGCAGCAAGAAACTTCATAAATGTCATTAATTTGGAGGCCTGCTCCACAGCTACAAGTCACTCCAGTTATGTAGGTCCTGCACCTATTTATAACTTAGCAATCTGTCGCTGGGGGCTTTGTGCAATTCTTTGCTACATGCCACATGGGTTGTAATGTAATAGCTGGGTATATTATAAGATTTCCTCTGCCACTTTTTAGAAGCAGCAGGTGCAGTGTCAGCAGACAGCTCTGAGAACAAAGCGCAGGTAAGGTGGGAGCTGCTTCTCCTAATGTTCTCTCCTGGGAGCCCTCATTAAGAGGGTTTGTTACCTGCTCCTTGGTGTCAATGAACTCTTGGATGGAACTGAATATGAAATATACTGATGGAGAGGTGTCACTTGCAGTAATGACCAGTTGCAATACTCCCTTATAGTTGTTCCATGCAAAACCTGGGATGGAGGTTCCACCTCCTGGGAGATGTAACATCACTGCCCGCTTACTACCCAGAGCATGGCAGTGCTGGGTGCTGTGTGGATGAACACCCCCTCCCGAGAAACTTCATGGTGTGAGACAAAATGGTCCAAGACATGCAGGAGATGACAAGGAAATAATGGAATGCTGCTAGTCAGCATCACAGAGGACCTAGAGCAACCAGCAACCCACAAGCTCTCAGGTTGTCTGTGGGTAACTTGGCAAGTGAGCGCTGCGACAGAGATGCTTTGTAGGTGCTTATGGGAGTTTCTCAAAAAAAACCCAAAACCAACACTTTTTTCCCAAGACACTCCAGTCTACAGGGAGTACACTAGGAGCTTTGGAAGTCAAACCTCCAAATAAAACCAGTCTTGGGAAAAAAAACCGTGGACTGTTTGCTTATGGAGGTTGCTGCTTGTGTGTTCTGCCAAGTGCACTGGTGCTTGGAGAAATGAGGTCTTTTGTTTCTGCCTGCACGAGTAAACCAAGTGGAGGGAGAAAAGGATATGATCTGGCCATTTAAGGGGAATTCTCTGCTGTCTGCAGTGAGATGCTCCTCTGAATCCTCAAATGCTGGTTTTGCATTGTGTTTGTGGATTCAAAGCTCAGCCAGCACCTGATGTGTGGGCTTGCACAGTCCAGCCAGATGCCTTCACAGCTGCTTCATAGCAACAGAGATGGTTAAAAGTGATTAGTTGGAAAGCCAATATCCATATGTTTCTTAGGTGAAATATGCCACATAAACAGGATAGAAAATGCTCAAGTTTTGTGTGGGGATAGGTTCCCTAAATGCTAAGCACCCACCCAGCATGCACCTCGCATTGGCTGGGATATGCAGTGCAGAGCACTGTGCTCTGAGGGATGCTAATTACGCCCATCAGAGCTCTGCGCAGCTCCTGCGGGGCTCGTTCTGCAGCTGTTGCAGTCGGTGGGAGTGCTCGCTGGTGCTGCTAAAATGAGAACCCCTCTGGTCTGGGGAACGGCTGAACTCGGATCCACCTCGTGTTGAAGGTAGAGCCCAGCACGCTTGGCCATGTGCAGCTCCCTGGGAACGGGAATACATTGCACCTATTATTGGTAGTGACTTGAAGGGATACCAGCTTACAGGATATCCCCCACATGAACCTTTGAGGATAAAGGGAAGGCTATTTTGTGCAGTGCTGCCTGAAGGACAGCTGCAGCTGTCCGTACCTGCCATATTAACCAAAAAAAAAAAAGGTCCTCAAAAGAAAGCACCCCAAAACAGCCTTCCACAGGGTCTGAAACGGGGTTGAGCCTTTGTCCTCTCCTGCTAGGAAGCAGCTGCAGAGCCTGGTGTGAAGATGTGCGCCTCGGCATCCTCTGCTAGCTGAACCCCATGGGGTGGCCCGCTGGTGCCTCTCTGCAGCTGAAGGGCAGAGATCTCCACGTTGAGTGCCTGCCTCCTCCCAAATCTCACTGGAGAGACCTGGTGACCACAAGTGAATGGGTCACAGCGTTTGATAGCTGAGATCTGGGGTACGCGGTGTGTGGGAGAAGAGGAAGGTTTGTCTCAATAGCTCCTTATTGAACAAAACAGAGGCTAGGAAAAAAACCAGCACAGCATCATATAATTAAAGACTCCATTACAGTAGACAAGATTACCTTAATTTCTCCCTCCAAATAACTTTCTGAGCACTTGACTTTTTAGCTTCGGTGCCTCTTGACAGATAATTTGGGGATGTAATGTAGCTGTGAAATGTCATACAGCAGAAGAGAAGAATAACTTTTGCCCACCTTGTCAAGTGTTTATGGGATTCGCAAAAGTATCTCCAGCTGGTAATCCTAAGTCTTGGCCTTTGAATCCCCTGGTGCTTATTTTCTTGCATGATACAATTTCATTTCAAAAAGGGTTTCCATTCCCAGGGAAACCCAGGCTTTAAACTAGGCAGAGATTTTCCCCTTGTTTCCCATGACATCTCTTCCAAGTGAATATTTTTATAGTCTGGCCTTTCAAAACAGACAAAGGAACCAGTGAATATGTAATGCTTCTCAGGGGTATGACATCATTTGCTTTGTGTCATAGGTGTTATAAAAGAGCCGTAATTCTTGGGGTCCTGCCTGGTGCTGCAATGACATGAATTCCTCCTACCTGCAAAACACCTTGTGTCTGGGGATGTTGTGGCCGTTGCAGTGCTGGGTGCTATGGAAAAGGGGCAGGGGCAAAAGTTTTAATGAGCTTTAACATAGTTTTTATGCTCAGCTTTGACATTGATGATTGTTTTCCCTGGTCTACCAGCACCTGAACATTTTGTCCTTCTAGAGAATGGGGAAGAGCTGTCCCTGGGGCTGAACTTCGAGGCGTGAGTGTGGAGGAGGGATGTGGTTTGCAGTGTACATATGCTGACTGTGAATTTTCTGGTGGGGAATGGATTTTGATGAAGCCTGGAGCAAAGGAGAAGTGGTTTGATCCAGCACATGTGCTTGCTGTACTTAATTG
This sequence comes from Pterocles gutturalis, assembly GCF_000699245.1. Lineage (NCBI taxonomy): Eukaryota > Metazoa > Chordata > Aves > Pterocliformes > Pteroclidae > Pterocles > Pterocles gutturalis. The sequence continues at coordinate 37,864 of NW_010125394.1, forward strand.
GCGTTACAGAGAGATCGAACAGAGATTCCCATGAGATGCTGCTCAGCCAAGCACCCATGCAGGCTTGTAAGCAGCTGGGTTTCCCCAGCCCTGCACAGGAGGATGTCCACGGTGAGGTTGTGCTGCAGCTGGGAGCAGTGGAAACAATACCCTGTAATCCCACCTCTGCCCATGCTTCCACCCACGGTCCTGACACAAGAAACCTTCTCAGCCATCCAAACAATCACTGTGGCTAAAATGGGCTGTATTGTTTCCAAAACTGGATGAAACACCCTTATTTTTACACAGGATGATTTACACGAAGATCATCGTGTAATCCTGCAGCTGTTAAATTCCCTACCGGGAGAGCAGCCACGCACATTAGCTCCCAGGCTACAAGGTCCTGCACATGATAGTTTCCATAACCTGTCATCTGAGGGGGAGGCAAGGGTTCAAAAGTGACAACCGGGAAAAGGGCTAAGTGGTTAGAGGCAAATATTGCCATTTTCCTTCAGACGGATTTACTGATCGCCCGACAGCAGCAGCACCAAGCGTGTGATACAGGGATTTATGCTGCGGGTTAGAGTTACACTGCCTAGTTGTTTCTATACCCCATATAGACCAATATTAAAGAGCTGCATAGAAACAAACAGGCATTAAGTCTGTGTGTTTTTACAGAGCTTATTCTGAAATCCTGGGCAATGCAACAAAACTAGTCTTTCATAGGCAGTTCCCGGTGTCCTTTCTGTACTGATTTCTAAGCCTGATAATTGTAATTGGAATTATCTCTATGGTTAGAAATCCTATAGGTAGGTTTATTGCTGCCATGTAACTCCCAAACACAAAAACGTAGAGGGTACCAAACAAAATTAGATGGGTGCTTGGTCTGATCCAGGATGGCTGCTCTTACCGTAGTTCTCTGCCTCAGTTTCCTCCTCTGGGCAATAGGGCTAGTGGCTGCCTCTGCTCTGCAGCTGAGGACATGGCTCTGGCCACCCCATGCATGGCAGGAGGCTCCTGGGACTGGGAAACCCATGCCTGCACTCCTTGTCCCAGGTCCAGGCTTATCTCAGGACCTGCTTGTCCTTTGGTGTGGACCAGGTCAGAATTCTGGTAGGAAATGCATTGGGGCTCACCAAAGAAGCCCCTAGGAAAGACCTCTGATGGCCTGGGCACACTTGGAGTCCGTGCCTGCCCCTGGAAATATCAGGCTCACCCTAATGCAGGTCCAGCTGGTGGTCCTGCCAGTCCATTATATATAACAGCAGCTCTCCTCTTCTGGTCCCGGAGCAGCCCCTGGGCTCATCTACCCGTTTGTGAAGATGCAAGCAATGGTATTTCCTCTGGGAGATGCTTTAGTTCTTCATGAAAACATGAGGTTTGGGGTTCCAGTTCTCCCTAGCAGACAGACAATCCTGAAAAAAAGGGGCTGTGGCACCTACAAAGCGCTGTAAAGGACTCACATTTTCCCTCCTCCGAAAGCAACAACACAGATGTTGTACTTGGTGATATTTTCTGTAATCCTCCCCCTCCTCAGCGGCAATACCACAACAGGAGTCATGAACAGGAGACACATACAGTGGACACAGATTATCCTCATTAAAAACGTTTTGCTTTCTGGGGTTTCAATTTCCATGAAAGACGTACGGTTTTGTTTATAATGCAACCATACCATGGACTTGGCATGAATTTTGTCTCCTCGCTGTTCCGGTTAATACTCGGAGAAGGCTGACTTGCCCATCCTCATCAGGGTTTACAGTTCCCATGTGTGTCCTGTGCTCGGGTGACTTCTGTTTCCTCTTTTTATCCCAGGGACATATGATTGTATCAAATCCTGTTATCTACCTCAGCAAACGCTTTGCTGATCTTATACTCAAGGGGAAAAAAAAAATCCGTGTGTTTAAAGTTAAAAATAAGAAAAAATGTCATTAACAAGGAGGGGGGAAGAGGCTTCCTGATGGCCAGTCCTTCCCAAGCAGATGGGTGAGCCTGCGTAGCCTGACACAAGCTATTGCATTCAAACCAGGAGTCAGGAGAGGACTTCTCCACCTCAAAAGGTGTAAAGTCTTCCCATCAGAACTGCAGATCATGTGTCTCTGGTTTGCGTGTATGTTTTATGGAGAAACAGTCACAGATTGTACTGGCCTTTATTTACTGGCCTCGGAAGGGTGTAAGGCAGCAGTGTCACTGTGGTGGCTGCAGGATGAGGGACATATCTCACCATGGGAGTAATTAGGGGCTGCTGCTCCTTTTCCTGGCTCAGAAGGTGATGGCTGTGACAGGTGTGCCAGCGGCTGGGTTGGGAGTAGAGAGGTCTGCTCTCGGTACCCTGTATTTTTCCTTGCAAGAGCATAACTCATTCCTGGAGGCATCTCTTTGTCTCAAAGCAGCACTCTGTTGTTTGTTTACAGGGATGAAGTAGATGAAAGACTCCCTCTCAGTTTTCTGTCTGACCTGCTGGCTCATGTCCGGCTTTACATGCCAACCTCAAGGCGAAACATAAAGGGAAGAGCACAGATCTTCTCTGAGTTATACAAATAACAGCGGATGGCCGTGTTGTACAAATCTTACTTGAAGGAAAATCAGATTTGTGCCTCTCACTCAGCTGGGATGAGTAACCCCCCTCTGCCTCTTGTGAGACTTCTGTAAAGGACTGCACTTTCTGCAGAAAGGAAAATGTGCTACTTAAAACATAAAAAATTAGTGTAACTTTCCCTTAGGCTTGGGTTGGTTTTTGTTTGGTTTTTTTTTGTTTTGTTTGGTTGGGTGGTTTTTTGTTTTTTTGTTTTTTTTTTTTTTTTTTTTTTTTTGGTTTTGGTTTTTGTTTTTTTTTTTTTTTGTTCTGGGATTTTTAAATGAAACGCTTTTAATGAAAAATAAAGCTTTATGTCTAGTCAGTCCTTATTAAAGATTCAAAGGTGATGCAAAGTCAGGCCTAGTTCTTCCAAGCCATACTGCTCTAGCCCTTCCCACTAGGTTTTGCTGTTTAAACAAGAGCCCTTGATCTTTTCCTTTGCTTGTCCTTCTGGTGCCGGGAGGGTGGCAAGGTAGTGGCGACTCCTTCCCTAGACGGTGGAGTTGGGTGGGATCAGTGCTGGGAGCTTGCGTTAGAAGAGTGCTTGTCCAAATCCTACCAAAGACATGACCTTCAACATAGCATCAAACTTCAGCTGAAATGCAGGCCTGATAATGTGTCAAAGTACAGTAGCATAAATAAGATGTTGGCTATAGATCTCCTGATGACAGATGTAAGTATGAAGTGCGCTTTCTAAAAATAACGTAGCATGTAGAAGGTGCTGGAAGTGCTGGCTATCAGAGGGGCTTGCAAGTAGGTCATAGATGACCGAAAGAATAAAACTGCAACATCAGCAACATTCATTGTGAAAGTCCAACCTTTTAGGGCACCTGCACACTCTGATCAGCTAGGGGTGAAGTGGCACCTGCATGTGATAGATCTTTCTGCAAAGGCATGATATGGGATGGGAAGCCAGGCTGGGGTTACCTCTGAAATGCACACAGGTTATCCATTTAATGAAGATGAGGCACTGTCATATTTCCCCGCTCTAATTCCCTGTAAAGGAGGCAGAGTTTTCCCAGGATTTCCTGCTTTCTTTTCTAATCTCTGCTGTTTTGAGACAGCTCTTCATTTGCTACCAATTTGTTCCTGCAATGGTTAGTGCTATAGATGTGTTTGCCTACTGATTAGTCTGATGGAAGATGTGGCAAACTATTTGTCTCAAAAGGGTAGGTGTCCTCTTTCGAGCCAAATCCTGCTGCCTTCGATCACTAGTTCTTTCTTGCTTCCTTATTCCTCTTTGTTTTTATGACAGTACTGGTAGAGTAAGGTACTAATCAGGCTGAGCAAAGGTAACGAGACCAGCCGTCAATGAATGCTCTGCCTGTGCCAGCATGGGGGTCTGCCCTTGTCACAGAATTGTCGGCTAGAGGTCCTGATACAACAAGCGTGCACAAGAAAGACAGTGTGAGTGTGCCTGAGAGTCTGAAGGATCTGGGCTTGGTTAAACGAAACCTCTCAGTTAAAAGTAGCACAGAGAGATTGAAAATAAAATCTGAAGCAGGCTAAGAACTGAACAGTGAGGCTGCTAGTATTTCATATGTATTTTTACCTTACAGTAGAAGATATGAGAGGTATGAGTTCTCCCTTTAAAATGTTCTCCATAACACCTCCATGCTCACCAATGATCTCTACACATTGAATATCTGAAAAATATACTTGGCCACGTACTGTGCCTTGTATTTTTCTGTGTTACTCAGTGAAAGGACACATAACACACAGACCTACCACTGGAATGAGTGAACATGTTCCAGTGGGTAATTATAATTGCTGTCTCTCATTATTTAAAATATAAGAAATTGGATTTTTTTCCCCCTTTTTCATTTCCAACTTTACTTTGCATCTGTAGTTAGACATTGTCCATAGGTAGTGTAAGGGTTCTTCCGTTCCCCGTCATACCTCCAGTGAGACCTTCAACTAGTGAGGAACTCTAACCAGACAATTCCCTACCTACTTATACTGCTTGTTTCATAGTGTAAGAGTTGCAGCATTTTCCTCATCAAAAAGAAGCTAAAGTATTTATTAAATTAGGAAATTGTGCGTTATTTAAAATCATACAAGTTAGCAGAAAATAGGAGCTACCTTTTTGGACTTGAAAGTGCTTTAAGAGCATTCTTGCAATATGAATGTGGTATAGAAAAAAAACACAAATGGAGGTTTCTCTAATGGCCTCTTAGGGATTTCTAGATCAAATACTGTAGCTTGACAAGTAGACAAATAGGTTTTACTTTTTGTAATCACTAAGTCTTAAAATGCGATGTGATCAACAGCACTGCGGTTACTGAAGGGTAAGACTAGACAGTGAGTTGCTTTTTCTACAGTGCAGCAGCTCTTAGATTAACTCTTTTGGTGCTGTTCTGACATGTATTTGCTCAAAGCAAATGATTGCAATGTAGCAAAGGATTTCTCTTTGCTTCCAGCCCCCACATCTCACTCTATCAAGGAAGAACATCTCGATCCCTTTATAGTGACGCAATGAGTCTGCAGCTGCTGTGCTTGTACATACAAAGGTGATGAACTTGGAAGTCTCTATTCTTCTATGATTAATTCTGCCTGGCTCTGACATTTTGTGTATATGAGAGAAGACAGACATGTTGGGTATATGTGTGTGTGTATATGCCTGTAGAGCTATCTCTCTCTCTGCATATAGTATATACAGGAGATGTGACATATTTTTTTGGTATGCAATGAAAACAAAATAAATATGAACAGATCAGATACTTGGCTCCATAGCAATGTCCTTTTAAAGAATGCCCATTCTATTTTCCTCATGAATGATCTATAAAAGGCAGAATCCTGCTCATACTGTTGTATCTATATGCTCCCATGTCTCTTGAAGAAGTTTTTCCAGAGTGCCACCTTCATTATTTTGTGAGTAGTCACTCATGTGTAAGAGAATGCAAGCCATCAAGCATTGTTATCCTTTTCTTTCATTATCAGAGATTTAACATTTCTGCACACATCCAAAGTCGCAACCAGTTCTTCCACTTCAGGTTGCCAGAATGGGCAAATGACTGTCTGGACTGTTGCCACTGATGTTACTGTTGAGCCACCTGGATGGGTGATATTTCTCCATGGAACATCCAAGCTGCCATAAGGCAGCACCCTTTGCAGTCCTCTGCAGGCTTAAAGTATGTCCCAGGGCATTACTTGGCTGGTGTGGTGGTGACACACTGTTGGGATTACAGGGAAAAATTAGTAAGAGGAAATGTAAGTAACTGCTGAACTGAGGAAAAAATGGGGTGACATTTTTCACCAGTTTGCAGAGAGCAGTGGTATTGGAGAAGATACTGCCAGTGGAGAATTTTTTTCTGTTTGCAGCTGTGAGATGGTAACTTCATTCATAGTCACTAACTACTATAGCTGCTCTTTAAATAATAGCTTAGTGATTCAGCAGTGGGGAATGGTGGTTTTCATATACAGCATGACCAAAAGTTCCCTAGGTGGGTCTCTAAACCCATCTCATAACACTGCTGTCTAGTAATAGAGCTCTCCATTGGCATGAACCCCATTGGAATTTCTGGAGAAGTGTAAACGATGGCAACTCTTAATTCTTCACCCCAGGTGCCAACGATCAGTTGTGATTTTGCAACAGAGACTAAAACCAAGGAATCTGAGTTGTCTTGAGTTTCCTCAATTGTGTGTTTAGCTAGAAAAACAGGAAGTGATACCTGTTTATGACTCTTCTAGGGCCAGTACACGAGATGATGGTAGAAGAGTAGGGCCACATGGGCTGGGGTGCAACATCCCATGGGTTGAACAGCACCAGCCAGATCCAAGGCCACTTGTTTCCTCTTGAGGAGTTGTTGAAACACTGGGACGTGGCTGCTACTTTGTGAGCACAGAGCTAAAGTTAAACTTTCCTTTCTCCAGAATTCAGGTGTAATGAAGTAAGGTGAAGCATCTCTTCATGCAACAGTGTGGCGAACCTACCAGATTTCTTCATCAGTAAATTAACTCACTTATTTGTCTTTCTGAGACTCACCATCACTGAGCCCTCATATCATCTCTTAGAAAGCAGGAGTCAGTGCACAGTTTATCACCGACTCATTGTTTCAGACTTTTTTCTATTTGTTTATTTCAGAGCAAGGGGAGGATGAGGGAGGACTGGGAGAGGAAGTTGAGACGAAGAATTCTCTTTCAGGCTCTTGGAGAGCTGCAACACTTGCATCTCCTATTCAGGTTCAAAAACTGCTCTTGCCTCTCTCTGTGGGTCCATGGTAGGTGTCATTGAGAAGGAGAGCTGCAAACACACCTGGGAGGGCCTCTGCTGTAAGGTTTTGCAGTCTGAAGGAGAGTACACACCTGCATTTCTCTACTACTCAGCTTTCAGATTTCTTTCAATAGTTTTGAAACGCCAAATGATACAATAGTGTTGAAGCCGATACTTTGATCTTCAGAGAAGTAGTGCTGAGCCATCCCTGGAGTATTTTTACTGCAGGAAAACTCTAGTTTAGGAAAATGTCATAACAGGCTATCAGTTCTGGCATGAAACTGCTAGCAGGTGGATTTTGTGATGGGAAGTGTTAAGTGGGTTTTGCTGGCTCACTGGTGCAGCTGACTTGTTCTCTCACTTACATAAAAGAGAAGTGGGACCTGCCCTCAGGCTGGATTTGGCTGGGGTGGAGAACATGTAACAGGAACAACAAAGCCTGAAGTGAAGCCTCAGGCTGAGGTTTTACACAGTATATCTAGAGAAGCTAGGGCAATGTTATTTTAGCTGTCTAGGCCTGGTCCTTAGCCAGTGTGACTGATTTCAGTGCAGCTGTTACAGAAATCGTAACAAAGGAGGTGGAAGGAACTCCAAAATGACATGTCATGCCACAGCCTGGCATTAGCTTTTTAAGACCATCCTTGAAAAAGAACTGTCTTACCTGCTCTGGAATTCTGATGCAGCCTACTGCTGCCATCCTTGCAATGCTGCGTTGGCTTTGGCCTTAGAGGCTTTTCCTCCCTCCCTGCAGTTTTAGACAACCAGCTCCTGCCCGTACCTGGACAGGGAGAATGGCTTTCCTCTTCCCAGTGATTCTTTACATTCAGATGGTTTTCATCCTGTTTCCTTTCATTTTTGGGGGAGGCTTAGAGGTTTAGTTTTCTTTTTTTGCTTTCCGCAGCTGGGCCAATGTTAATATATGTGGAATTAAGAGAGATAGTTTGTGCACAAACAGATTGTTGTCACCTTTTACTGGAAGGTCTTGCAAAAGTTGCAAGATTTTGAGTGGGGAAAGAGGGAATAACAGGCTTGTCTTGGGAAGAAAAGCAATTCAGCTCTGGATCCATCCTGGGGAAACTCTTGGCTAGGCTGTAGTATGCTGACTCCAGTCTTTCTGCTGAGTAAAGAAGAGAAAGTGATGTTCAGAGCCACAGCTATGTCTTTAAAACAAAAAACAACAAAAAAAAGGTAAATGTTAGAATATTGTGTTTAATTGGGTATAAGTGCTTTACCTTTTATCTGTCTCTTTTATCTCTGTTTATCTGTTTCCTCTATTCCACTAGGCATCCTTGTAAATTATAAAGCTGGGATTTCCCCTGAGCTGTAATTTAATTTGACCTTTTGGTGAAGGAACTTTAAAGTGACATTGCATTTCAAATTTGAACAAATTACCTTCAGCACTGCCCCTGTCCTGACCGGAGGTGGTGGTGGGAGCGCTTTCAGATCCTGGCTGCCCAGCATCCACCAGCCATGTGTGTCTGTCCTGTCCCCCCACCCAACCGTGAGGTCAGTTCTGCAGGACCCACCGCTGCTCTGTTGCTCTGGCTTCTCCCCACTGGAATCCTAGAATCATAGAATGGTTTGGGTTGGAAGGGACCTTAGAGATCATCTAGTTATTTCCCACAGCAGCTTTAGCGAAGCACTGGCAGGGCTTTCGTTGGGGATGCAGCGGCACATGGGGGAGTACAAAAGCTGAGCCCAGACAGCAGCAGGGTCTCCTTACTACCTGCTCTGCTTCGTCCACAGACTAGGGCCTCCTTTAGGCTGTTCTATAAACAATTGATCATTTCAGACGTATGCAGCAAATGCTTTTAGCAATATATTAAAAAAATCCTATACCTGACACGTATATAGTTCTTCACACATTTAAAAGCAAGGCTATTAATTAGTTCTCACAGCTCTAGCTGAGAAAGATGATCACTTTGTTGTTGAAAAAGAGCATACTGAATCAAATAAACCATGAGACCAAGCAAGGGCACTTCGCCTACAGCCTTTTGAAAATATAAATAACTTGTGACATTTCTAATTTATGAGCGAACTTGAAGTCCAGAGAGGTCAAAACAGCCCGTAGGTACTGAAGTCCCATTCACCTTCTATTGTAGGTACCAAGCCTCCACTGGAGGTTTCCGCACAACTGTGTTCTGCCGGAGTCTAATCTTGCTTTCACACCAACTTATTTTTGAAAATATCTCTAGCAGAATAATCTGATGCATAAATAGATGAACAACTTAGTTTATAATAAAAATTCTTCTTGAGTCTTTGCTTGGGCCCTAGGCACCATACACATAATTACATCTTTGGGATTGTTTTTTTATTTGTTTTCTTTTAACTTGTTCACAACAATCCAATGAGGGAAAAGTGGGAATTAAGTTGTTAGTCCTGAAACATCAGTAAGGCTGAATATATGAAGCAAGTTGTAGGGACAGACTGTTGCTCAGCCTTTCTGGGTGAATGAAAGGATGGTTGAGGGGAAGGTGCAAGAACCATCCATTGCCTTGCTTCTCTGTGCAAAACATTAGTTATTATCCCACCTTCTGGTGCTCTCTGCCTGTGCAGACTGCTCCAGGGTGTACAGCAAGAGCCTTGAATTCACAAGTGGTTGCAAGAGGAATAGTGTCTTACACCTGTGGCAAGTGAGGAAAGGAAGACCTGCCACCATGGTTTTACGGTTAACCTTAAGCAGGTTCCCCTGCTACAGCTGGAGAGGCGTCACCAGTGTCCTGTTGGGAGGCTTCCTGACACCCAGGTCCAGCCAGCAGGATAGCAGGGCTTGAGGAAGAGGGTGGTAGCTGCATAACCAGGGGGGAAAACGAGTCACATTTTTTGTTTGGATGACTGCAATATGATCAGTGTGTTTGGCTTAACAGTCGTTTATATCTCAATTTCAAAAGCAGGTTATATTTTTTTTCCATTAAGGCAATACATAGTGTTTATTCTGCTTAATCAAGTGGCAGAAGGAGGACAGAGGTTTGTTCCATTCACTCACCTTTAAAAATGTGTGAATGATGCTTGGCTGAATTAACGGGTGATACATCTCTCCTCATCTTCACTGCATTAACTTATTTATATTGTTTGGCTGCAGCTGGGCTGAACAAACTGGATGAACCAGGAGAGATGACAGGTAGAGCTCTGTCAACATGCGGTGGGTTTTGCCTTTCCTACAAAACCATGATCTCACTGCAAAGCAGAATTCAGCGTGAATTCAGTGAATTCAGCTCTCTTCCCCTGGCACGTCCGTGGGTTAATCCTTTGTACAGGTTAATCCTTTTGTGTGCACATACAGGTTATGCAGCTGAGGAATGGGAGTAAGCCCAGGATTACTTCCAAATTAGAGAAGAAACATTTCTTGCCTGACTGTACCCATGATTATGCTAAAATTTGCACTGTCTTCAGGAAACGGAGGTTAAATGGTATTTTCCATCTCCTGTAGAAACAGTATTTGCATTGGGACACATGCTCAAATGTTTTTTTTTCCCCATTTAAAGACAAATATTTTCTAATAACCTCTACCCTAAATAAGAGAGGTTCATAGAGCAATAAAATTCCTTTAAAACTCATGTCTTTGGGTTTAATTATGATTTTCTCCTTGAGAAGTACATGGCTGGAGCAGTGCATTGCCTAACCAAGTAATTCAAATTACTCACTGAAAAATTCACAATGCCAAAATGCCCAAAGCATTCACCACTTGAACCAAAAAAGAGAAAAGCTCTGTCTCTGTTTCAGTTGCCTGTTGCTGTACCATATGCGAAGGTGACCCTCTGCAACTCTTTTTCCAAGTTTTATATTGGAGCAGGGAAAGCTGAAAGGGATTTGTGCCAGGGGGATAGGTTTTTGGCCAGCTTCAACCCCCGGCAAGTTACCTGTTCCCAGAACTGCTGGCACCGCACCTCCCACCTGCGGGGCTGGTGGCCGTTGTGCAATCGTCACCTGCTGTCAGCAACCTCCAACGTGCCTTTGACCTAGAAAAATAAAAATATGTTGACAACAATAACAGAGCTTTTTTGAGATGACAGACTGTGCCGTGAGCAAGATCCAGTCTTGGTGGGGACCTGAATCTGGAGCCATGAACGGTCTACAGCACCACTGAAACAAGAAGCATGAGGCATGTGGTGGCCCTATATCCTGTGTTGCTCCGTGACCCTCCCCAAGCTCTTCTCCCTGCCTGCGCCCCTCTCCACTCCCCTCTCCCAAAACTGATGTAGGTAGGAAGATAAACATAGTGCTTGGAAAAGCCCTGGCCAAGGCCAAATGCCTCTTTGTAAAGGCCCGTGTTCATTACTAAGAGATATCCTGTGGAACATCATACTGACCCAAATGGCCTGTCTGGTAGATCTTCTCATCAGGCTGAAGCTAGTGGTTGTCTAGGAAAAGTTGGAAGGAGATAATGCTAAGCCTTGAAAAGCAAATCTGATTTCTCATCAATCAACTAGTACCTATCAGGACAACGGGCTCTCATCACATGTCTTTGGTCATGTATGAACCTGCCCCTCCTTTCCCCAGTGGTATTCTTTAGATATGGCCATATTTTCTAGTTGATGAGTCAATCATAAGACTAGAAGCTAAGAGCTCACAAGTGGTAGTCTTTCTGATATAATCTTTGTGTGGAGCTAAGTATGTCACTTGCATGTAGTAACTCCCAAAACTCTAAGGGTCTATCTAGATTTATTCAGCAGGGTGAAGATCTCTGTTGGTGGGTGTGAGACTTAAAATCACCATCTAAGATCACAAATGTAAGGAGTAACACTTGTGAGCTTTTGGGCATATGGCTCTTATAGTCAAGAGATTTCTGGCTTTGGTACTGAGTGGGGATACACTACATTTCCTATTCTGTCCAGATTTTCTTTGTGCTTTTAAAAGATCAATCAAGCTTTGAGTGCTTCAGGCACTTCAGATATACTTCTTTGCATTGTTTTTTGAGGACTGTCTAAAGCATATATTGCACAGTGGTGATAACGCACCACCAGTATTTTTTTTTCCTTTGTCTGACTCCCAAACATGTATTTGAGCTGTGTTTAGAAGCTGGCAGTGCAGGAGATTTTTTGGTACAAACTGTAAATCTATGATTCTCCTAATTCCTTAGGCAAACACATACTGAGTAGTGCAGGTTGCTCTTTCTGCTCTCCCAGTCTCAGCTCTTGCCCTGACCTGCCAGAAGAGGTGACCACACCTGAAGCAGAGGTCTACAAGTGGGAGGTTGCAGCATATATTTCCAAAGATGCGTTGGAAGGAGCACAGAACAATATTGGAACAAACACTGTGTTTGCAGCTGGCAAGACTTGCTGAAATACAGCATGAGATCACTGGTTTCATCCTTTTTAGGATAATTCTTCTGCGGTCACTCCTAAACCAGTCTATGTGATAAGTTCCAAACTTCCAGTCTCATTATAGCTTTGAAACAACACCATGTGATCCAGATGACCAATGCACATGAGATGTTTTTGGTAAGGTTAGATCATACCCAACTCATACTCTAAATATTTTTCATCAGAATTTGTTGATGAAATGTTGTGAGTAATGAAAGAAGAATCCTCACGTCAAATGGAGATGGGGAAAAGGTGATTTTCCAGGTGTAACTGGTTGGGATTGGGGATACTGAAAGGAACAGTAGAGTTCCTCAGCTGAAGAATGGAACATCTCTTTTCACAAGCAGCTGGTGAGGGCCGGGGACCTTGTTACCATGTAGGTGGACATACTGGAAACCTTCCCTTAAAGCTCAAGCAATTTGAAGGAGATGTGTATACAAAGAAGTGAGATCAAGTCACGGCTGGAAATGCTGCGTAGTCAAGGTGTCTGCACTTAATTGGAGGGATTTCAGAAAGATGTGTAAAATAGTGTAAAGCTCTAGGGATTGTACTTCACAGTGGGGAACCAGGATATTCAATCAACTAAGCTTCTCTAAGAAAAGGGTGAAATCACAGTTGTTGATGGTCTTTGTTTTTCTAGACAATGCATCTGATTTCAGAAGGCTTTTATAGTTTAACAGGAAAAGGGGAGGACATTCAATGAGTGAATATTGAAATTGGAAGCAAACAGGAAAATAAATACCATCTTTGGTGACAGGGAGCTCTGGAGTACTTTCTGAACATCAGTTGCCTGAATGAACCCCCTTGATGGGCAAACTCCAGTTCTGAAACACATGTTCTCCCTTCACCAAGGGCTTTATCTTGTTCATTTATGTATTAAGGAAGTATTTAGAAAGGAAGACAGTTATGTGGTGAAATCATATGGTCTGAGTTGTTTAACCGGACAGAGTGGATAGCTATAGCAGTCATCTTTGGCATCAAATACACACAGAAGGCTTTCTTCACCAATATTTTAAATTCCCTGTTGACTAGGCTCTCCGCTGCTCTACAGGCACTTCACTGCTTTCTGTATTGATCTGTGGTGCTCAGCAGGAGTTTATTCCAGGACTTATTTCTCTTGCTCAGTTAAGAAGTGTTGGTTCATCTTTTTGCTGCAAAAGTAACTGAAAAAAAATGCTTTCCAGGAACCAGCCCTGATAAAACAGCCATAGACATGTAGCTAGAATTCAATTAAACTGATAGGGGACACAGTTCAGCTCTAATTGAATTATTTCTCATTTTATGTAAATGATATTCCTTATTGCAGTGAAACAAATTATTATTTTCTCATAGCAGTGCCTCATCTGCATGCTTTACTGCTTATTCTGCCCTTAGTTTAACCTAAAAGCAAAGCAAATGGTTCCTTACAATTCAGAGGCTGAATTGAAGAGCTAATCTTTCATTAGTATTCTGGAGACAGTACATTCCTTTGTGATCTGGTTGTGCTTAGCCCTCGTGTAACACTCCCTGATTAAGGCTGTGTGTTTGATAAAATAGATTAAGCATGACATCTGCCAGATATACAACCCTGGAGGCAAACACCCCAACCTCTTAGGAAATTTGCATCCAAAAATTCGCATTTGGCTGAATTTGAAGCTAACTTAGGATCTTGCTACTTAAACACTTTCTGATGTGTACTTCTGGGATGAAAAGATACATCTCTTCAATCTACCACCTACCTGCTTCCTATTATGGATAATGCTCAATCCATTTGGGCGTAACATAGTAAGCAAAAAAAACAGTGGAAACTGCAGAAGTTAGTAATGCCTGTTTTTCTTTGGCATTCAAACACAATTAATTTATCTTTGCAGAACCCCTGTAACTTGGAGGTGTCAGGGCAGCTTCCTACAGATAGAAAGCTGGAGCACACCGAGAGTGAAAGAATTGCTGCAAGGCACAGGCAATGCCTATGGTCAGGAATTAAATTCAGTTCTCTTGCATCTTAACCCAGTACTTAAGCTACACATCTGCTCCGTTCTTCATGTAGATTCCACTTCTTCAGGATGCAAAGCTGTTTAGCCTTCTATCCTACCCTGGACTATCAGAACAGGGAAGATATTTCTTTACCAGCCATGCACGTGAAGTCCTGTGAATTTGGTGCAGCCTATTTTATTTTGAGTAAAAGGTAGTGAAAGAAACTGTGTACAGTCAATGAAAAAAATGCTATCCCTCCCACATATCCAAGTGAGACTACCACTGGGAAAGACAAAATCGTTCTGGGGCTTGCCTGCCTGTCCAGCCCTCACAAAAATGTGAAGTTTTTACTGATGTTCAATTCAGCAAAGTAAGCAAGATGCTGTGTTTACCATCAGTAACATCCTTTGTTCTTCTGCAGTTGGAAAGCAGAGATATATAAATAGTCACCTGTATCTTCAAGCTGCATTGACCAGTGTAATAGCTGTGAAAATGAGAATGCTTTCAAAATACACCATTAGAGTGTGTGCTTTCACACAGAAAGAATGAATCAGCCTTTCCCTTCCCAGGCTTTCATTCTGCAGTAATTTTTCACACGTCTCACGCTGAGCCATGAATGCTAAAGTTCACCCCAGACCAGTTTTACAACCAATGGCAATAGCTTAACGAAGTACGATCAGTCTAAATGCCAGTTCTCCACTGCTTGTGTTTGTTGCTGGATTCCTTGCTGGTTTAGCAGCATGGAAAAAAGTGTTCTGGGGAGCTAATGCTGTCAGTGCAGCCAATCCCCTGGAGGAGAAAGCTTGGTTTTGTCCAGGCAGGCCCAACATTTTAGACAATGTAACTCAATCACAGCAGCATACACGTGCACTTAAAGATGCTTCTACTGATCCTGCTCACTTGAGTATCTGCGTATTCTTAGACAAAGGCAATAGACATCTCCCTTAGAGGTTTTGTGGAGTTTGTGCCATTCCCTCTTTTTTTTTTTTTTTTTTTTTTTTCTTGGTTTAAGATCTGCTAGGATTAGCGGTTTTTTCTTTAGTGGCAGGAAGGAAGAATGGGTTGGACTAGACTTAAATTCTCTCTCGTGTAGTCAATGGCATGAGGGCTTTCAGCTTTGAGCCTGACTCCTTGATTATGGGAAGATGACGGGTGTTCAAGGTGGGCTGTGACTGAATTCACCAGTACCCCTCGGGCCGGTCCTTGCATGAAACACCTCCCCCTTCCCCAGTCACGGCCACTGCAGCCAGCTCTGACAGCAAGAACTGTCCTGATGGTTTATAAGCCAGATCACAACTCTCTCATGGTTTCTGTTCTCGTGAGAGTACTGTGTCCAGCTGTGGGGCCCCCAACATAAAAAAGACCTGGACCTGTTAGAGCAAGTCCAGAGGAGAGCCAC
>NW_010125394.1:53583-97915 GCF_000699245.1 Pterocles gutturalis
AAGGCCAGTCTGGATGAGGCTTTGAGCAACCTGGTCTGGTGGGAGGTGTCCCTGCCCATGGCAGGGGGGTGGAACTGGATGGATCTTTAAGGTCCTTTCCAAGCTTAACCGTTTATGATTGTATGATTCTATGAATTGAGGCCTTTAACTGGGCAGAGAAGATGTTTGGGAGCTAGCAGAGGATGGTTGGGAGGGTTTGTCTTCCATGCTCCTGGCTCACTAGAAGTAACCCTGGGGCCATGTCCACGAGAAGGGGACTGCAGACAGCAAGAAGTGCTCTTGTGGCACGTGGTCACTGCAGACCACAGACAGTTGTGTGATCTCAGCCTGATCATAGGGCAGCTACTCATCTCTCACCCTAAAAGCTGTAGCCTGACTGCATGAGATTTGCCAGGCAAACAGCCATAGCCCAAGTGGGCTCCAGTTACCTCCTACAGTCAGTGCTTTTTGGGGTCCATCCTGATTTGAGGGTTTATTCTGTTTCACCTACTCAGCTTTGGGCTGTTCTGTTCTGCCTGCATTGTTTCTTAGCCCCGTTCAGCTGATATGGTTGGTTGGCATAGTACTGCTAAAGCCTCAGCCCCTTCATTACACATGCGATACAGATTGTTTTTTCAGCTACTCGCCCTGACAAAGATTTTGTTTCAGGCATCATATTATTTCCTTTCATGAGACCGTGTGCATGCTGCAGTGACGAACCACAACCCCCCTGTGAAAGCACGGTACCTGTGCAAAGTCCCTGTGCCAGGAAGATTCCAGAAAAACCCGCACGAGAGAGATGAGGGTGTGCCAAGGGATGAGGCGCCACTCAGCGGCATGCTGCTTGCCAGTGAGGTCCCTGCTCATGCCACGGCAGCAGCCAGTGTAAATGCCAAGGGTTGGAGATGGGGAGTGGGAGTTGTGGGTGCTGGTGTCCCCCGGATTCTTCAGGCAGAGAGGCAGGCATGTGGGAAAGCAGAGAACTGCTGCCAGGCTTGGGGCTGTTGAGCCCCTGCAGGCTGCAGCCAGAGCAAAAGCTGAATTTGGCCTGATGGAAGGAAAAAGGAAATGTGGAGCTGCATGTACGCCAGCTGCTAATCTTGTCCTCGGAAGCCTTTTTTTTTTTTTTTTTTTTTTTTAGATGCTTGATGAAAATGCTTCTGTGTAATTTGCATTTGTATCCTTGGCGTTCTATAAAAAATAACTCATTTGCATGTAGAGAGGAGACACTTCTTATGCACAATTGTCTACTTGGCGTATGATCTGCAGAGCGAATATAATGTCTTTTTCTGCTTCCGTGAGGTTTTATTAACAAATACAGAAAGAAAAGTAGGGAAAAAAAAGGTTGGGAAAAATTACATATCTGTTATGAATATTAACCTTCAGGTTGTTGTTGAATTTTGAACATAAGGTAACTTAGGCCAAAACTTATTGTTTCAAAAGCAGCAATGATAGTGACTATTCTTGTTTCCTGCAGTTTGAGTTTATTATCTTTCATTCTTTCTTTGGAAGCAAAATTAAACAGTTTATTTTTGCTCCCACAGAACTGCGAGTTTGCCAAAGTGTAGACAACTTGCTGTCTAAACTTTGTTCAAATAAACACAACACAGTCCAGCTTTTTATCCCCCGCCCCCGCCTCAAAATTCACTTGCTGACATGCTCCAGGAAAATTTCATAAGCTCCAAATGACAAAATGAGGAAAACGATGTGCATGTTATTTCTTCAATTGTATCCCAGTGCCGTCTTTATCTGTAGGATTTGCAAGCAAATTGACTTTCAGTCCTATCCTTTTCCAATATCTTTTCTGCAGCTGGCAAGAGATTTGCAAGCAAATAGACCTTTTTCAAAATTTAAAGCAGATTTGCTGTTTCACAGTTTGTATCTCTTTTTGCGTAAATACACTTTTTCCATAAGGCTTACAGGAAACATTGTCTGGCAACCCCATTGGCCAGCTTCCTAAAGGTTTTGTTTGTTTCCTGTTGATTCAGAAGCATCTATAGTGTTCCCACCCTGCTTCCCCATCTTTCCTCCTCTCCAGAAGCCTTGCTTGTGGCATTTCATATGTGTTTTATGATATGTTTATAATATAAACATAATTAATCAAATTGTTTTTCTTATGGGAGTCGCTGCACTATTATCATTAGGGCTGTTGTCACAGTTAAGTTTACCAGATACTTTGCAGTGGGAAATTCTACATTCATTTCCTTACAGTCTGCCAGACTTAAGCAACTTGGGATAAAAATCTTCTGTGTTAGGAACCTGTACTTTAACCCAGTGTCGCTCCTTCATTCCATCCATCCAGAGAAGGAGATACAAGCTTTTTACAAAATGTAGGATGTCAGCCATTGGAACAGGCTGCCCAGGGAAGTGGTGGAGTCACCATCCTTGGAGGTGTTCAAGAGACGTGTAGATGTGGTGCTTAGGGACATGGTTTAGTGAGGTAGGTGGTGGGGTTTGACGGTTGGACTTGATGATCCTTGAGGTCTTTTCCAACCTTTATGGTTCTATGTAATTAAAAGCCATATAATAATGAATAATGAATCTGCAGAAAGGAGCATAATCAAGTTCAAATGGGCAATTTAATCCCAGCATCTCCTACTGTTAGAGAACTTGCCTTTGAAGCTCTATTTTTGTGGAGTTTTTCTGAACATCATTTATATTAGATTGACTTAAATTACAGGGATATGGCAATTTTCCATGATCATTTTTATTAAGATTTAGGCTTAGATCAGTGGCTCATTGTATACCCAACACTGGATAGCTGTGCTTGCTGACAGCTCCTACTTCAGGATAACTGGTAAAGGGAGAAGTTGTCTTGTCATCTGCAATCCCCAGGCAGTGAAATTGCAGAGCAGCAACCCAAAGCCTACAGAATAAAATCATCTGGAGACAAGGTGTACAGCACCTGCCAAGGGGCATCTCACCCCTTCCTTGCCTCTGAGACCCCCACTACTCCTTGCTCTGCTGATTCTGTCCATCCTGTGGTGGGTCCTCATTGTGTCCGACAGCATCGGGGGATGTACGGGTAACACAGAAGCAGCATCACACGTGCATCTAACCTCAGTGGGGAGATCAGTCTCACACCACTCACCGCAGAACTGCCAGTGCCCATAAAGGGGAAATTATGAGATTTATAAGCCAACGGCAGGGCACTGTCACATTAAGGTCGTGCACCTGGGGCTGGGGTGGGAAAATGAAGTTTATGGAAAGCCTGAAAGGCTGTAGGGAAGGCCAGGGAAAATAGCCCTGTTTGAAAATTTTCCCAGGAGATCTCATTTTGGGACAAAACACAGTTATTTTCTTCTTCTCTTATGACTTCATCTTTTTAAACAGCTCCTGTCTCTGCCTCAGTGCTGTGGCCCTGCACTGGACATGCTGTGTGCTTTTTTCTCATAGAAGAGTAGACAGAGGTTTCCAGACAGGCCAGATTTGCCGTGTGACGTGTGGGTGGATCCTGCTCGCCCCTGCCACGACAATGTCTCCCTACCCACAGCACAGTGCCTGAGCATCTCCATCGCTGCCCGGCCCTGCCTGTCCCAGCCTCAGGCAGTTTAGAGGAAGAAATCACAGGGCAACTGCTCAGAGAAGCAGAGAATTATGAGAGGGATGAAAAAACTGATTCTGTGCAAAGTTCATCCATTGCTGCAGTAGGTCTGCCTAGGAAAAAAAATAATTAGTTCATACGGGTTCCTGTGCAGATCAGTCTTGAGAATTTGAACTGAAATTTATGAAAGCTGAAGTGAGAGAAATGAGTTTGACCTGACACTCTGACCTGAGCACAGAGCGAGTCTTCTGTTTTGTGTTTGTTTTTTTTTTCACTGGAGTGAGCCAGCAGATACAGGAACCTGACATCACAAAACCATTGTACGTGTTGATAACCTGTAAGGGATCTTTATGGTCAACAGAATAAATGGTTATGCAAGTACCAGCTATGGGCAATTGATATGCAAATCTGCTTGCTGGCTTAATTTTATCCAGATCACACTTGGGTGGCAGATTGGCACAGGGCTAGACGATCTCTCCCCATCTAATGGTGGGAGTATATAAAGAAGCACCAAGTGTGGGTTATCATTCAAGCCTATTAAAAACCCCATGCTGTCCTGCTGTTGTCCCTTTGCTTTCCTCCAGCGCTTGGATTATCCTTTCCTTGATGAGCCATCAGTCCTGCAGTATGCAAAACACTTCTTCATATAGTAAGTAGTATCTTGCCCCACATTTGTGGTAACTTGAAATTGAAGGAATTGGTGTACAAATTTCCCATTCAGGGTGGGGGGAATTAAAAAAAAAAAAAAGAGTGATTTTGCAAATATTATCATATCTGAGTTAAATGTTTCATAGTTTCATGACGAGCCCTGCTGGGGTTGTAAGCTCCTGGCACTTAGGTTACCTGTTGTAAATTTTAGTAAGGATGTAGGTGCCTTGATTGGCAAAGTTGGTAAAATTAGACTCCAGAGCTACTTAGATGTGTTTAGGGAGTATCAGTCATTGTCTTAAAGACTGAGCAATCTTTTTGTTTCCAAGGGTGTTTTCCTACTAAGCACTAGGAAAGAGAACTGGAGGTATTTGTACTTTTTCTCCATATTGTTGTTACCATTCATACGCTTTCCCAGGCCAAGTGGAACCTGTTTCCCAATGAGCACACCTTGGGCCCTGAACCTCCCCACCATCAGCAGGTGTTGGGGCTGTTCAGAGCGGTGCAGTGTCTCCAGTGTATCATGGTGGTGGTCCTCCATCTCATTGGAAGGGTCTTCCTCTGCATGTGCCAAATGCAGCCCAGGAGGAATTTGCAAAAATGCTGAAGAAAAAACACCTAGGAAGGCTCTGTGATAATTCCGGCTGTGATTATAACTGGGGGAGTAAATTACACGTTGAGTACATGTTTGTAATAAAACGGGTGTGAGTGGCAAATTAGCATGACTTCTTCTGATGAGGAATGAGCCTTGGAGGCTAATGCAACAAATGCAGTAGGAAAAGCAGATTACAGAAGGATGAAAGACAGTTCAGGAGACATTTTCTTTTAACTCCTGTGTCCCTCATCTCTGCAAAATGGCTGTAATGGAAGCAACGCCCACGAATGCCAGGGCTGAATTTGTCCCCAGGGTAAGTCAGGTCAGTGATGGGGAGGGTTATGTGTTCGGCGATGTGCCAGACCGCACCCCCAGCTTTGCCATGTGCAACAACAGCAGCACATGACTGACGATGCCCATATCAGCATGAGAACTCAGCTAGTGGTGGGAGGAAATGTGTTTAGAATAATTTGAAGAAAGATAATTAATGTGCTACCCACTTTATTCGCTTCCTGTGAAACTTTAGGACAAGGGGCAATGGGTTCAAGCTGGAACATAGGAGGTTCCACTTGAATATGAGAAAAAACTTCTTTACGGTGAGGGTGACAGAGCACTGGAACAGGCTGCCCAGAGAGGTTGTGGAGTCTCCTTCTCTGGAGACATTCAAAGCCCGCCTGGATGTGTTCCTGTGGGATCTGATCTAGGTGTCCTGCTCCGGCAGGGGGATTGGACTAGATGATCTTTCGAGGTCCCTTCCGATCTCTAACATTCTGTGAGACTCCTCTGCAAGAGCTGTCAGGGCTTTCCACCACTGTGGTTTGGTAGGCTTTCAAAAAGTGTCTCATTCTTTGTGAAAGCACATGTGAGGTTGGTGAGAAACAGCTGCAATCGGGAAGCGTTGTAATTGCTGAAAGATGAAAGGTGTGAAAGGATGGCTGTATGCTGAAAATGTGGTTTGCTGAAAATAGTCAAGTCTGTTCTGGTTACCTGCATACTCTCGGTCAGTATCTGTACAGGGTACCTTTGGGGACGCATAACAGAGTCCAAGTGCCTGTGTGTGCTGGCTCTTTGCTATGGGATGAAGTCAGGAAAAATTCAAACTGGGCCAGTAACTACACACGATGTTACATGACCCCCGGATGTGGTTCTAAGGCCTTCCAAGACAAAACCTTGTCCCTCTAATGGGAGAAACCATCCCCAGACTCTGCTCCATGACAGCAATCGTGCTTCTGGATGGAGATAATTTAACTACAAATATTTTTGTTTTCTAAGGGCTCTGTTTAACTATAGTACCTCCTTGCCACTGCAGAACTTGACTCTGCAAAGTCCCTTTTCTTACTGTTTTTCTAAGGCAACTGCTTTGAGCATGGAAATAGTCACTGCCATCACTCACTGGTCCTTTAATTGCTGCTGTACCTGTGGAAGCCAAAACACACGTCTGTACACACATTTTACTCTAACGCAGATTCACATAATACGTAAGGGGATTACTTAATATTTCAAGGACTAGTATACATAGCTGTTTGGGAGAGATGCAACTGGACAAAAATGGACATATAAGAAAATGTTCCAATTTTACCCTTACAAGGGGCGAACAGAGCAGATGTTTACATCTGGAAGTCAAGCTAAAAGTACAGTAATTCTCCAGCTGAGAAATACCTAACATTCTTCCAGGAGAATAGCTTGTAAATCGGATCTTCAGGCGACTTTAGTAATCAACACTGAGCAGAAATGCAAAGACTGACATTAAGTGGGCATTAAAAACACGCTCTTCTGAGTGAGATGCACTAATATGGCCAGCTGAGCAACCAAACTAAATTAGGCCATTTCCCTTCTATTCGGTAAGAGAAAGAAAGGGAGGAGGGAGAACAGAAGCCTTAAAAATAACCACCCACTGTAAACAACATTCAAAATGAATGTTACAGGTTTTATTATCATTTTAACTGCCTAATTCCTTCCCTTTATGAACAAAAGCAAAGAAATGCTTAACATAGACAGAATTCTCTTCCCCTGCCTTTCGCTCTTTGTACATAAAAGGAAACCAGTTCTCTGAAGTAGTTATATTTTTGACGTTTGACTAAGCAGACAGAGATGCTAAGAAAAATACATACATGATTTTATGGCTAGACTTTCCCTAACGTGGTGTGTGAGGAACAAGAGATGGGTCAAGCCAGCAAAGCAAGCACAAAAAACCCCTAAACACCCAAACCTGCCTGTTGCTGCAGGCTTGCTGTCTCTCTGATGGCAGCAGCACACTGCTGGCATCCTGCACTCGCAGCCCTGGGTCTGACCCATGTCAGATCGCTTCAGCTGCCCAAAGGGACCAAAGTGGAGCCTGGAAACCCACAGGCTTGGCTGGGGGGGATCTGGGGGAAAGGCAGCAACTGATTCAAATGGCAGAACCACCCCTTGGACATCACTGGAGGTGACAACAGGCAACAGACTTGACTGAGGAGGTTGGAGGGTGGATGCAAGGGGAAGGATGGATCGAAACATCCCTCGGGGAGAGGAGAAAGCAGCTGCCACATCACCCTGCTGAATGTCACGCTGAGGAAAGCAGGGCACACTGCGCCCACCGGCAGCCAGGCACATGCCATCTGTGCTCAGTGACTGCTCTGGGCAGTGCTCATGCCCCGTGCAGCCTGCCTGCTCCCCCAGCCTGCCTCCCACCCACACCTCCTGCCCATACCGCATCCCCCAGCTCTGCTGCCTGCCTTGGAGAACAGGGTGGAAAATAGATTTGTCTGTGGCTATGTGACACGCTGGATATAGCTCATGTTGGTCTGGTTCAGGGGCACTGATGGAGCCACCTGCCTATGGCCAGGGAGCACCCTTAGGTAATGCTGTAGCTCCGGGGCCATTTGATGTGTGCTATGTCTCGTGTCCTAATGCGTTTCACCCCCCTTGGCAGCACTTTCACAGCTCTGCAAAAGCGGGACAGAGCAGCCCTCGTGTTCACTCCCAGCCAGGCACTTGGCAGCTACAAAGAATCTCATTGGGCCTCATTGAAGAAAACACTGAAATAATCTCTTTTTTGGTCAAGTGCTTTCTCATGGACTTTACCTCAAGTGTACAGATGGGTCCCTTCAAAAGTATTAAATTAAGGAATGAAAGTGTTCCTTGTTTGCAAAACTGAATGAGGAACTTTAACAGGATAAAAATAGAAATTCCACTCTGCTGTTAGTTTGAGTTATAAAGTCTTTTTTTTTTCCTTTTATTAATCCTTTTTTCTTTTTGCTGGTGTTTTTCATGTGGACTTAAAGAAATACTACATGTATCTATACATCCCACAAAGTCAGTTTATATTTATTCACTCTGCCTCCTTCCACATCCTTTCTAGCAGAAACAGCACAGTAGCCACAGGGGAGAAAATTAGCCAGGCGAATTCTCCATCTGTCTCTTTTTCTATTTCACAGACTTATTTGACTGTACATCTTTTTGTGGGTATTGCTGGATCATTTTTGTATGATGCACTTTAAAAGAAAAAAAACCCAAACCTACAGCTTCATCTACACAAACGATCAGATGGCTTTAACCAGGCTAACCATTATTGTGGCTCCATTGGGTTGCGTGCCACAAATTGATTTACCTGAGGGAAGACACTGAAGATTTTGACATTTTTCCCTTGTGGTGTTTGAATTCCTGTGTCTGCACCTTAAAGGTCACCTAAGTGGTCTTGGGGAATGGGCTGTATGGCCCCAGCATTGAACAATTTTTCCAAAAGTGATGGCTGAGGACAGCAGGAGGGAAAGCTTGTGTGTATGTGTGTGTTTATATACATCTATGGATGCATTTGCCTTTCCTTGAGCAAGGCTCAAGGATTAGAGATGTGATCAGAGGAAAGAAGAGGATGGCACAGAGGAGCACAAGCAGACCCCTCACTTTGCTCTGCAGAGCAGCGAGAGCAGATTGTGGTGAGGAGCAGGGGCAGTGGGACAGTGGGGAGCAGCACTGGGTATTCTGCACAGCTTCCAGGTGATCGTGTTGCAGAAAAAAGATGGGACCACTGTGGGGAGCCCGACTAGGCCCTGGTCATTCAAATAAAACAGGAAGAGGCTAAGATCAAATATACAAAGGAGGAGAGAAATTGGTGAGGCAAAAGCCAGAGATTTTGCAGAAACTCTGGTCAGTAAGGTCCAGGTCAGGAAGGTGCTGTGTGGGGAGAAGGCAGAGGTCTGAGAGACCATGAATTGAAGAAAATAAGGGACAGGAGTGAAAACAACCCCAAAGCTGCAGTGTCTGTGAGGCTGCAGAACCCTTGTTTTTGGTGATATTGTTCTGTGATGAGTCTTACTTCATTATGAATTAGTTTGGTTTATTTCCTCTCCACAAACACAATTCTGAGGTTTTGACTTGGACATGCTTGTCATGGTGTTCCTGCATGGTACTATGAGGGAAAGCTATGGGGCTCTGATTGGGCTGCAATTTCCATTGTCCAGTTCAGCCATTTCATCTCTTCTTCCTTGGCTCTCATTGCCAAGGTCATGACAAAATTGCCAAGCTTGAAGTCAAACATCCAGAATCTATTCCAACTCAAAGCTCTTAGCTCCTCTGAGTCAATGTGCTCGTGTCAAGAATAACCCAAAAGACATATGGAAACACCAAAGTCACTGCCATAAATGATGCTTGTCCTAATACCATTTTCATTTCTGAGAGTGGCCTCCCCTTTTTGTCATGTCCTGCCAACATTCCCAACTGTTGGCTGTTTGTTTGCAAAGAAGAACACGAAGTACACACTCTCCAGAACCCATCCAATAGCAGAGGTATTATATGTTCATATGGACAAGCTGGGACAATCTCTACCACTTCATCCCTGGCAAAGAAAAGGAGCCTGAAACTACTTTAAAGAAGTTGCAGTTTGTTGCTGGGGAATGCCACTTGAAATTTAACTTACGGTTGATGCTCGATACTTTCTCTCATGGTAGTTGCAGCGTATTGTAGAGCTGATTAATTTGTCCACTGTGAGTGGTGCTCATAAATTCAGCCTGTTTTTCTCTGGTTGAGCTGTGCATGAAATGATCTGGGTTTCTTCAAACGTATTTGTTATTCATAAGGATTCTCAGAATAGTTTGGACCAACACTTTTCAGCTTGCAACGTGCTCAGGCTGATGACTTGCAATTCACTTTACACTTTCCATGGTTTGTGATTCATCTTCCAAGTCAAATGCTATTACCTCTGTTTGCCAGTGAGTGACAGAAACTTTATAAATAGAAGAGTAATGACTATTGAACAATGATTTTGTTTTGCATGAGTTTTTGGCACAAATTCATATAGATTTGGGGATTCTAGAGTATTTTTTCTGAATATCTTATTTTCCTCATAGTACTGAGACTAGTTCTAGTGTAAATTTGCAAAGCCAGCTGTCTCCAATCTGCTTGTCCCTGGGGTGTATCATAATAGCAATGTATTGAATTATGACAAGTT
Organism: Pterocles gutturalis; assembly: GCF_000699245.1. Taxonomy (NCBI): domain Eukaryota; kingdom Metazoa; phylum Chordata; class Aves; order Pterocliformes; family Pteroclidae; genus Pterocles; species Pterocles gutturalis. The sequence continues at coordinate 63,775 of NW_010125394.1, forward strand.
GGCTTGTCCCGTGCCAGCTCCACGTTAATCTCTGTGAACATTTTATGTTCCAAAAGCTGAAAATATGTCAAAGAACAGCGCAAACACTTTTTGTGTAGGTTGCCAAACTGAAAGATCAATTTTCTTCCACTTTAATCTGATAGTAAAATTCCCAAATCGTTGAGGTTGTTTCTTAGCTTACTGTTGTCTTAGAGGTGTTGTGGCACCTCATGACTTGAAAGGTTGTTTTTCTGTTTTAAGAGGTTAGCCAAACAGATTCCCAGTGCCGTAACCCAGGCCAAATCCGGTCCACTCTAGGGGCTTGCATACCATTCCTTTCTCCTGACTTGCAGTGATGCATTTGAGAGTCACTTCACTCCAGCCTCTCTCAATCCTTGTGACTCTGCAGGCAGACAACGATAGGCACAGAACTATACATTTTAAAATACCTCACAGCTGACATGAGAGACTTAATTTAGATGGATATTAGGGTTTGCTGTTGGATTTCATGGTGCAGTTACTCCTCCCAGACACGTCAGAGTTCTCTTCCCACCCACTGAAGGAAGAGGCATGTTTCCTTGTTTGTGGTTCCCACGTTCCTGGGAAGTTCTAGAAAGGGATGAACCCCCATTAAGAGTCTGGGGAAGGGGAAAAGGAAGAAAAGACAGGAAAATGGCTCATTTCCCACAGCCATGGCCCTCCATAGGTCTTTCCTTCATGTACTTTCCATATGGACCCAGTGGCAGAAGTCCTTAGTTCAGAAATAATAACAGCCACACCAGAGAAAATATTCTGATTATTAAATTGATAGTGGTATGTAGCAAAAACAACGGAAGGAAGCTATGCAGAGGTAACCAGAACTCTATCTACACTTCAGTGGCATCAGATATTAAATGAAGTAATTGCTTTTGTTCTGTCTTTTCCTACTATTTTAATGGTATAAACTAACTGTACCAATACTGAAATCCAGAATTACTTAGGCTTTTCTTCAGAGCATTTTCTGTACTTGTAACAAGCTCTTGTTTACTACTCTCTCTGACATTGCTATGGTGGCAGTATGTATTTTGGTTTTGTGTCAGGAATGGCAAAATCCGGCAAGTATATGTGGGCTGGGGCATGTGAATAAACTAGTAGCAGGTAAGCTACAAGGGGGACATACCACCCTAACAAATTTGCGTTAAGTAGATGGGTGTCTGGTCTTCTCTTAATCCTGATGTTATAAATCCACAAACGTCACTACCTGCAAGAGTGCATGCAATAATGTGGCAAGCCCTTATTCCCAAAACTCAGTCAGCTTTACTGGGTTCAAGAAAAATAGCTCCTTCTGACAAAGGTTGGAGCATCAGCATGCCCTCGACATCGACATCCTACGACATTTATGGATGTTATAAGACACCACGTGAGAGACGCAGAGCAATTTCCTCTCTTCCTGCTACCACCTAAGGTTAAGCAAATCCTTTCTGCTCACAGCAGCTCATGTGCCTCTCCTTAAAATGGAGGTTGAGATAGCAAAGCCCTTCTGTAGAGTCCTGGGAGATGTGCTGGTGTTTGCTGTCAGTGCATTGGGTGAGATTTTATAAGACATGGATCTGGCAGCAGTGATGTTAGGTTCGCCTGAGTTTCTACCTGCATCGCTCCTGATGGCAGCAAGGTCCCTCGCTGCATCTCTGTGTTGATTCTTCTGCTAGAGTAATGCAAAACTTCAGGACGGCTTTCAGATCAAAGTTTGCTAGTTAGGTTGCCTTACCCAGTCACTAAAGGCATTAGCTTCAAGGAAGCAATTTTCTTAAATCTTGTTAAATAGCAGCAATTTTTCCTTTGAACACGCCACAGTCAGAAAATGGTAGCAATTTTTCTCAAGAGCCCTCAGTGATGCTGATAGTAGTGCCAGCACCCCTACAATTAATTATTTTTTTTAAATTAAAATAGCTTCATTTTTCTATTTAAAATGATTTTAAAGTAGAGGAAACTTCTACAAGATAAAATACAGGCATTTCGTTGTTCAGGATCTGCCGTAAGCATAAATTATAATTAATAATATATATGCGAGTACTGCAATATTACACAACGTAGCTTCACAAGATTTTTTCATATATTTTGAAATGACCCATTTCTCTGCATGATTCATGAACCAGACGTCTAAGAATATAATTGTGTCATATTAGAATTTACAGCAGGTATTTTAGTGAGTAATATGTGCATTCATTCTACAGTTTGCTCGTTGTATGGCTGATGTAGTCCCTTGCTCTGTTCGTACAATACTGTGTGATAAGAGAGGAAGGATGGAAACACAAGTGTAGAGGAGTGAATTAACTTAGATAAAGCAGGAGGTGGCTCTCTCTGTGACTTTCATCCAGCCTCAGCTTTTTTAAAGGGCTTAGAAGCATCACAAAGTTTCTATTTTGCATAGGCATCTAAAACCTACAGTCAAACAAGTCAGTTATAACCACTACTTTCTGTAGGGAGTCAATCTGAAAATACAAATTTTTCCTTATTTTGGCTAGAAGTGTCCCCCTGCCCTTCTCTGATCTCTTGAATCCAACCACTCCTGGACTGGGCAAAGCTCAGAGCCGTGTCTTATTTTTAGTGATCAAATGTCTTTTGTTTGTCTTCTCAAATTATCATTTGCCTGAGAGTGTACCATAATTTGCTCAGAAACCCCAAAAGTTCACAAGTCTTCCAAAGCAGAGGATTTCCAAAATGTTTTGGTTTTCCACTAAAATTTCACATGCACTTAGCATGTGACATGCTCTTCCGTGTACGTCACTAGTTCCTTATAAATATATTCTTCCACTTCTCAGAATGAGCTCAGAAGGAGTGAGAGGAGGAACACAGTATGTACTTGTAAGTGCAAAGGAAGATATTCTCCAAGCAATTTTCACCTCAGTGGAGGTATTAGGACCTCTGTGGGTCACAGGGAGAAGTTCACAGGGAAAGGAAGGGTGGGAGAGGAAAAGAGAAACCTTCCTTCTTCAGAACCTTTAGTTTATTTTAACCCATGGCTAGAAGTAGGAGTGAATGTCCACTTGTTAAGGTGCCTAGCCTGGATTGAAAACCTGGGTTTGGACATGGTGAGCTGATTATTCAGCTCTGGTCTAGTGTGCATGGCAAATCGTCTTCTGTGGGAAACCTTTTAGAAGAAAAATACTTATGTTTGTGAGAACCTTCTTAGAAGAAAAATACTCATGTTTGTCAGAACCTTTTTTAGAAGAAAGTCCTCATGTAGTTGATTTCTACTACAGGAGAAAATAACACCTGCAAGGGACGAGAAAGAAAGCAATTGTACAGATGTGAGCGAGATAAGGAGGAACTCAAGGTAAACAATCAGCACGATTAGGTAATGTTAAGGGTCCCGTTCCCAGGGCCAAAGTTAGCCAATAGTAACTTTGTCTTTAGGATTTTAAAATCATTGTATCCAATTAGTAATCGCCAAATCTGCATGAGTTCTGTATAAAAGTGTGTAATTGAGGTATAATAAATGGCTACAGCACGATCATATTGGTCTGAGTCTGAGTCCCTACCAGCGGCAGTCTTCACCCTGTGCTCAAACATGCTTTCCAAGGCAATCTGCTTGCTGGCACTCGGCCTCACGGAACCATTGTAAATGGTTGTCATTGTGAATCAGGATAAAAAATGATCCAGCTCCTGCATAGAAAATGGAGATGTGCATTTTGTCCTGATACATGTGTTAAGCTTTTCTTGGGCTAGGGCTCAAAGTAGCTTTATACTTCAGATCGTTCATTATCAGCGTACTGCAGCAAACCGAATGGGCAGGGATTATGCAGCCGCCACTGACCATTATCTTTTCCCATCTTCTTCTATCCCTTCAGAAGAAATAGTGCAGAATTAATTATCGTTCCTTTGTAAAGATATCTGAGAACATCATGTGGAACCTCCTTCTGCACAGCTTGCTTTCTAGTCAAAAGTGATTATGTAAAAACATAATTTCATTGTTTTAACTTTGATTGATTTAGACACACTAGGCTTACAGCAATTAAGCTAATATAATAAACAAATCATCAGCAGTTACATGGCAAGTTAACAAGCTAGAGCCAAAACATTAATCTGCAAATGCATAATGCTGAACTTTTTGCTAGGACTGTTTGAGGACCTCCTAGTTTAAAATCCTGACCAGAACCAGACCTCTCATGTGTTCCCATGCAATGAATTCAGTCCATGTCTCTTCATTCACTGCCACCATCCTGTCGCTCACCATTGAATACCAAGACAACCATTGAATACCAAGACAGAGGAGCAGCCTGACTGTGGATGCCTTTCCTTCAGTCTTTGTCAGAGAGAACATGTGTTCCTGGTAGCCTCTCATGATGGGGGCTGCACATTGCAACTCCTGCCTTCCCATCATTATCATTGCTCCATCTGGCCTGCACAAACCAAAACTCAGTCAAAGCACCCACAGGGGCACAATTCAATGGCAACACTTAGTGACAGCTGAGCCTGAGGCTTCACTGTAGAAATGGACATGAAGTGGTAGGTGTATTAATTTTGGTCTCTTGCCTTCACACCATCAGGCAAGGCAGTCAAGCACAGACACATTTGTACAGGACAAAAGTTGGTAGAAATGCAGGTTCCTAAATTATAACCTAGGCTTTTCCCAGCAAACCACCTGGAGATACTTTCTATGTATATACTCTGTTGATGTAAGTTTAGATGCTGGCAGACATAGCTGTTAACATTGGCTGCAATCATGGGAAGTTTTCTCTCCTGGCCTGCTAGCGAAGGTGTTTTGTCATATATACGTATACATCAGCTGATCTTAACAAATGAATTACCTCAACAAACAGAGCCATTGTCAAGCCTGATCTCTGAATTTCACATTCCATACTTGTTAGATGTTAGAAAAATACAGATGACAGCCGTAGACCAGAACTCTTCAGTTTTATCCTCTCTGGATCATTCACTGTCAACTAGTGGTCCTGTGGGATCTACCTGATTGCTACCAGCCCTCTCTAGATACCCTTTGGAAATCTGCAGATTTTTTCCCAGACTTTTTCTACTCAGCTGCTCCCTTCCACTACCTTCCTTTCATTTCTTCCTGGTTCACACCATTTTACAGAATGTGATGAAAGTTATTTTGGAGATCTGGGGTGGATTTCTGCCTTTGGCTCCTCACTTCCAAAGGTGCACTGGGGATACCTGAACGGAGCCAAAATGTGTCATGTGTCTCCATTCCAGAAAAAGCTATACACTGGTTTCAGGAACTTGCTAAATCTGGATTCTATCCCTGAACACTTTATTCTCTAATGTGGTTACAATAAAAGGTGTTCCTCGGGGCTCAATATTGGGACCAGTGCTGTTTAACATCTTTGTTGGTGACATGGACAGTGGGATTGAGTGCAGCCTCAGCAAGTTTATCAACAACACCAAGCTCTGTGCCACCCAGAGAAGCTGTGGATGCCCCATCCCTGGAGGGGTTCAAGGCCAGACTGGATGAGGCTTTGAGCAACCTGGGCTGGCGGGAGGTGTCCCTGTCCATGGCAGGGGGGTTGGAACTCAATGATCTTTACGATTCCTTCCAACCCAAAACATTCTACCATTCTATGATAATAAAACAACAGTGTCAGCTCATTTGAATTAAACATTTGAAAGAATAAGGACTTCTTATTGTCAGAGACACTTTGGTAAAGTCAGAGATTTCCCCGGTCAGGCTGGTTTTGACCATAGTTTGTCTTGCAAGCTGAAGGAAGTGTGACGGGATCTCCATCATATCCCATCTCAGCTCTCGACTCAGCTGGTGCCATGCCATATCTGGCTGTACTTTGGAAGCAGTGGATTTGTATTTGGAAAATGCAGAGAACTCTGAAAGTGGTTGAATAACACCTTCATGCCTGATCAGTTTTATTTTCATTTTTTATAAAGCATAATAGTTGGTGAACAATGAAATTATTGTCTGCAATTGCCGTAGACTACACACAAGAATCAATACCAGAGTCCTCAGCTATGAATTTCTTTGCTCTGTCCCATTACCCACTTTTGGGGAAAAGCTGTGACTTTGAGAAACAATGGTGGTGTTTCTGGGACTGATGGCTTTGTGTCACTGCTCTAGATTTACAGGGCCACTGCACATGAAAGTTTAATGATTGCATAAATTTCAGGTGCTGTCTCTCCCCTGCTGCAGAAAACCATAAAATAAATTTATCTCAATGCTCTGCTGCCTCCATAGGCATGCTGCAGGCTTGTCCATGCTGTTTTGTTTTTTTTTTTCATTCTCTTTTAATGCTTTGTTTCAATCACTGCTCACACCCACAGCTGAGAAAGAGAGGTCATTCATCCAACCACAAGTAAAAATGGGGTTTGCTGTTAAAGGACATTGTAGCTTCTCACTTACTGGGAGCACGTCATGGCATTAAACTGCTCCAGTGAAGGCACCTGATGCCAAGCTGCAGAAAGACTGCTTGGGCACAGATGAACAGGAACTCTGAAGTCCTTCCTTCACTCTTGTTGCCTAGCTGCCATCATGTCAACAACCTGCTTAAAAGGCATCAGCCCAGGAGATGAGCACCTGCTTAGTCACTTTAGGTGGAAGATTCATTAAAACCAAATTTAAACAAAACCCAGTGGGCAAACTGACCTATTGCATGGTCAGTATGTAGGTTAGTGTGTGCATTATCTGTTGCTCTTCAGGTAGCAATTCCTAACACACATATGTGTTTTTCCCAGGCTATGATTGATCTGTTCTGCCAGATCTGGCTGACCCCTCTTGCCCTGGGTTGAAGCCTCAGCCCTACTGCAGGGCATAGCAGGAGGCTCCCTGTTTCAGCACTTACTCTGATAGAAAAAAGAAAAGCACTAGACTTGCCTTAGTTTGCAAGATAAGACCTGACACCCACTAAAATCAGTGGTTTGTATGGCCTTTACTTATACCAAAACCTGAGCACTCCACTGATGTGTCCTCCTCCTGCCTGGCCTGCCACCTGCAGCCAACTCCTGCAAAGGGGAATGCCCTGATGCCTTTGTAGACAGATCAGATGGGGAAAATTAGCATCTAAGATTGCAATGCAGCCCTCAGTGTGCAAGGAAGCTTTAAAGAGCCCTAGTTGTAGTTGGAAGGACAGGAGTGACACTGTAGTTGTGGCTGAAGGGCAACCCACCCGCATCTTCTACAGTCAGAAGACAGGTTGGCTGCAAGAAGAAAACGCTGCCTGTAAATACACCAGCACTAGTGACCCTCTGGCTGCAAAACATCAGAAAGCAAAGACAACAGGTGAGGAGATGCAACGTAAGGGGCCATGCAGCATAAAGGTACATGGGAATGGTGAACAGGTTCAGGAAGCAGAGTTCCTCCATCCAAGGTCAGGATGTCCTGGAGGGAGGTGGTGGTGAGAACAGACCGTGGGCTGATCAGCTCTACCGGTAATGGCTGCTGCTGACAGCTCTCGTGGCCCTGGAGCAGGGGGGATGTTAGCATGGTCTCCTCCTCTGCTGTGGGGTCACAGCTCTGGTAAAATCTGGAATTGTCAGTAGTAGATCCTTTTTAGGATTATTTAGAACCAGGTTGTCCGGGAAGGTGAAAGAGGGCAGTACAATGTCATCTCTCACTTCAAGAGAGGGACATGTAAGAAAAAAATGTCTTGAAAGGGCACTTGAATGCCTGTATTGGAAGGGAACTGCAGGGAACAGAAAGGAAAATCACAGAAATGGAGAGACCAGATGAGAATTTGATGGACAAATCCCATTTCTAGGACAGAAAAATGCTTCAAAAATTACCATCTGTGCAGGAGTTTCTAACATTTGGTTTGCTATGAAAGGAGGCAAAGAGACTGTCACTTTTAAAAAAATAATAATAATATAAAATCCCACTGTGACCTTCACATTAGAAAAATTTCTAATAGCTTTTATGTAACCTCCAGATTTGGCCCATTCAAACAGCCTTGGTTTAGGTGAGGGAAGATAGCCAGGCACGAACTGTGCTCACTGAATTGATGAACTGTATAAAAAGCTCATGAGAGATTTTCACTCCTAATTGATTGCAGAAAGCTTCTGTGACATGTGTCACCATCCACCTGGAGGAGAGCTTGACCCGTGGGGGATGTGGAACAGCAAGCAGTGCAGCCCCTTGGAAAAGCAGTTTGCTCGGGAAAGCACAAAATCCTCTGCACTCGCTGCGTGCTGCTCTCCCTCCTCGCCTTTTTGCCTCCATAGGGCTTTGTAAGAGGAGACTGGAAGAACAGCATGGCATCTCAAACGTAACTAATATCTGGTAAATTATTCACAGCATTATAGAGCAAAAGGCTTTTCCCCCATTCTGTTTATATAATTATCTTAAAGGATTTTCACCAAGTTCTGCACTGGTTGTTACAGGGAAACTTCTCTGATCTCAGCATGCAGCTGCCACTTCAGCATCCCTTTCGATCTGAGTGGATCTTGGTCAGGCTTTGAGAAATATAGGGATGCAGCCATCACCAACTGTGTTCACTGTGATGTGTTCCTCTGTGTCTGACCTGTGTACTTTTTCATTCTGGCTTTTGCAGAATTTGTTTTAATGCTTCAGCTGGATAATTTTCCCCTTGATTTGCTCTGATGTGAAAGGGAACGGCAGCATGTTCCCATTGGTACTGGTAAAAGGTGTGGCCGTTCTCCTAGGAAGTTGTCACCAGCTGGGACCCTGATAAGGAGTAGAAAGGGAAAAAGCAGATTTTATTTTTCCCCTCAGCACTCTGCTTTTCTCTCTTCCCTTGCTTTGGATGGTGTTGATGGCACGTCACTGCACAGTGTTCCTACACACCTGCAAGCTGCACAAGAAGGGCTGCAGGTGCCAGATCTGCCTATTTTCTGACTATTTTCTTCTTGCAGAGAGGCGGAAGCAAGATGGGGAAGGAGTGAGGGAGTGTTTGTTCATTGGGCTCAGCCTCACAGGACCTCAGAGGTACCTGCCCTTCTGTTTTTGAATATTGAATCTTGAGATAGGGGATAGCTGAAACCAAAACAGAAAGCCAACAAATCTGAACACTCTGTTCTGCACTTGGCAAAGGCTTTGAGACAGAGGGAAAAAAAAAAATCATGGAGAAGGATTTCTCTTTTCTGTCTTATTTTTTAATCTCTCTTTCTTTTATTTTGCTTTTGTCTCTGCTTGCTGTAGTGATTGTTTTTATCATGCCCACAGAAGTAGGTTTCGGAGAGAAGCTCTGCATAGCTCCTGCTTCATGTCAAACTACCAGCATACAGTGTGACCAAAGCCACCCAGCTTACAAAAGCATGGTCGTGGCCATTCCTCATGTGTCTAACACAGTAAGGTCATGGTGGACTTCATCAGGAAGTTCCTGACGTGTATCGGTTCCAGTTGGGCTCAGGAGAAAGTTTGGTGCAGTAATCCCAAGCATTAGTATTCATTGCCAGGGCTTCAAAGAGACTGCAGAACTGTGATATCCAAGACCGCCTTGCCATCAGCCAGTCCTCCTCCAGGAGTTAGGACCAGAAAACACACTCTGTTTGCAGGTCCATGTGCCTCATGTGCAAGTCAAGTCCCATCCTCCAAGCCTGACAGCTTTCACCCATCACACAACATGGACCCTGCGCTAAACAGGGTGAAGGGTTGTGTCACACACCCATGCCCCAAAAGATACTTGGGGAATGAGAGGCACCTTCTGCTGATCTTGATATTGAAGGAAAATAGTCTGCCTACTGGCATTTTTCCTAGTGTTGTAATCATGCGATATAAGAAGAGACAGGTTCTACAAGATAAACTTTTTTTATTATTATTTTCTGATCCTTCAGACAATCAGGGTGACCAATGCAGCTTCAGCAAAGCTCTGAGGTTCTGATATTAGCTACAGCCCACTCCAGTGACGGGTATTTTCTTCTTTCAGTGACAGTTTACCATCCCCAGCTTCCAGAGGTCTGCTTTGTTCTCCCTATTGGCTTCCACCACGCAGCTGTCCTCAAACCTACTTCCAAAGCATCAATTTTCAGAGCTAGCTCCTTGAAGATCAGTTTGTGCAAAAAAGCCTTTGTCAGGCACTCTTAACATATTGGGAATAAGTGTGAATCAACAGACTTGTCTAGAACTGCTGTCCTTTATTCCACTCCTAAGGGAAGGCTGCCTTTTAGAGTCTAAAACTTGCAAGTAGCAGCTTTGGAAAGCTTGCCTTCTGCTGTTGCTGGGTTGGAGCAGGATTTTGAGGCTTGGTTCCAGGCACCAAGGGGCTAGACCTCACCTTTCACAACAACATATCCAAATACATACTATCTTTCTTCCAGATTTTACCTTTAGCTGCTTTTGTTGTCAGCCTGTGCTAGGCGGGCTGCCTTCAGAAGACTACATGTTTTAAGGAGATGCTGCCTTTCTGAAGAAGCAGTGAGAAAGCATGGCCTGTGTGCTTTGGACTCATCTCCCCAGGGACTCAGGTGCCCCCTCCCAGCTCTGGTACTCCAGCTAGCTCAGCCTGGCGTGAATGGGAGATGACCTCAGGAGCTGGCCAAGCAGCACATTAAGACAGTTCTTGGAATTCAGTTCTGCACTGGTTTTATGGAAACATGCACCTACTCCAAAATAACTTTTTGGTTTTGTTATGATCTTCTCCCCCTTTCTGAAGGGCTTGTAGCAGCTACTACATCATTAAAGCTAGAAGCTGATAGAGCTTTCAAGTAATTACCGGTGACAAGTCTAAATAGATAAAATGGAATTTGGTTTCCAGCACTGAATGCTTTCTTCCAAGAGGATTGCTAAGCAGTTCCTTTGCAGCTTTCCCGTCTGAGCTGTAGAAAACTTTCTCCTTTAAAGATGAGTATTCAGTTGGAAAGAAAGCCCCAGTTAGTGTGTAGCTGCTGTTTTACTCGAGATGTGCTTTATATGTATATATAAAGACATTAGCCTGGGAGGTATGCATCGCCTGAGGAAAGGAGAGTGATGTAACTACTGATGGATGCACGGGGGGAGAGAGTCGGTGAACAGCACAAAAGAATGAATCATACAAACACGCCTCGTTGTTCAAGACTGCTCATTTCTAAGGCAATTGCAGTGTAACTGAAAGTGTGTATCGTAAGAGGGCAGGTATTGCACACACTGGGGAACTGGAGCGTGATTTGGGGATTTCAAGTGAATGGCAGCTGCTTCTGAAGGCTCTCCCTTAGTGATTGTACTGCGAGTATTTTAAGAAATTCTTTCCTTAAAAACATCCGTGTCGTAAACTCTGAGCTCTGTGAACAGAGATGAGGAAATACGTTAATTTGTGCCTTTTACAAAAAAAAAAAGCTTTAAACTCCTCTTCCTTAAGGAAAAAAGATGACACCACTTAGCAAACAACTTATGCCACATCTTGCAGCAGAGCTTAGCAGCTGTGTATGGGGGAAAGGAAAAACATTTTGATAGGAAATACAGAGTTTAATTGTGCAGTCTGGATTTTGCTTGTGTGGTGAATACTTTGGAAATCCTTTTTAGGATCTCTGGGACAAGTCAGTACATCCCAAACCAAAGTGGGCACTAGGCACTGCTGTGGGATCTGAAGGGGAACCGTCTTTGGCAGAGAACTCAGCAGGGACCAGTGATGCCATGAAACTCCCCTCAGCTGGGCAGCCTACTAAGGATATCTTGCCAGGCATCTCCTTCCAGCTCACCTCCATCTTTCTTTTAACCTTCACTTTATGACACTCCAACCTGTTTGCAGCAGTATGTGTGTTAGCGTGACACACGGAGTCCAAAACAGCTGTAAAGTTCGCACAGGGAAGAGAAGAATGGGGAGTACAACGTCTTGTCTTCTTCCCTGGGAGAATCTCCAGGTCACCTTGCAGACTGTGAAACAGAGAGGGTTTGGCAAGGGAGTAAAAAAGCCAGAGAAATGAGAGTTGCTGACTGACTGCATTGTTGACATGGGACTTGAGGCTTTTAAAGCTTTCTCTCTCCATAGTATGTCCTGCCAGGATGTTGTGAGATGGATGAGACCCATAAAGTGTTTTATGTGTATGTCTCAGGAGGCAATAATGAACTGTTTCCCAACAGATGGTGACTGCTTCATGGATGCAACTTGAGAAATGGACTCAAGCAGCAAATGAGAGTTAGGAAAAGGAAAATGTGAGAGGAAGGTCTAGTTGACTTCTGCCCCTCCCGCCCTTGTACATGAACTAAGCACAGGGCACAAACTGACCATAAGGATCCTAACAGTGTTGAGGGACATATGCTAACACAGAAAGGACCAATGCTCCTCAGAGACCAGCTGCACTACTTGCCTGCCCTTGGGTAAACTTTAAATAGGGATTACTGGGATCTAGGTCCTAGCAAGAAACACAGAGGTTGTAATTTCCTCAGATTCATTAAACTCTCAAGAGATACTGAAATGCAAAATTCCACACTCCAAGAAACCCGGGCAGACAGAGAAACAGTGCCTGTGATAATGAGGGCAGACCTGAAAGGTTTGCTGCATTTACAGCTTTGAACATGCAGATGGTTTATGCTCACTATATGGAGAAGAAAACACAAAATAGGCAGTTTTATTCATTTTATCAAAAAGTGAAATGGGTTTGGGTGGGAATTATTAGTGCTTGGGCCAGAGCAAGGAAGGAATATCTTTAATCTTGTAGAAGTGAAGGAGTAAAAATTTCTAATGACATTCTTATAGTAGGCTGCAGGGACTTGCTGGAAGCAACCCAGAATCAAATAGGCTTCTTTAATGTATCTGTTTTCCCATTTGCCCCAATCCATCACTCCAGAATTAGCACCGGTGCAGTGAGGACTTGGGAAACTTTTTACTCTGGTAATACTACAAGAAAACAAATACTTTCCTGACTATAGTACTTCAGCATGGAAAATGTGAATAATTCAGAGTTTAGTTTCTCTTTTTCCTCTCTCCTCCTTTCTTGCCCACCTTATTCACCGTTTCTCTGATTCCCACGCTGAGGGGATGTGTATTTTTATACACGCAGTGTGTATCATGAACTTGTGGCCAAAGGGAGGTTTTCCATGACCCCCTCGGGTAACCTTTGAAAGAAGCCTCTGCTGTGGCCTTGGGATGAAGGTGGTAGTGTGGGGCAGTTCCTGAGCCCTTGGGGACCTGCACCCTTCTACTGGTGGAGGGCAGGCCTTGGGGACAGCCCAGCCAGTGGCACGGACCATGGCAAGGCACCTCAGCTTTCCTAAGAGATGTTACAGTGACTAGTTGCCTAGTGGTAGAAGCAAAGCTCTGGGAAGAGGAGAGGACCTCTATAAAACCTTCATCTGTCAGCCCTCAGCCATGGCATCAGCTGCTCTGGTCCTCTTCTGGGTCTCCTGAGCTGTTTCTCGGCTTCTCTCTTACTGATCTTCCTGATCTCTTCTTACCTTTCTTTTTTAACTTGAATCCCACTCAGGGGTGAAGGGAGGGGGTTAATATATTAAAAATTAATGTCTGGTGGCTGAGACTTCCTATTGCCTTGGAATTTAAAAAAAAATCTCTCAGGTAATTGCCTCATTCAAATCCTGAAGGACTGCTCCACCTCCAGGCTAGACAATTAAGTGCACGTATCTCCAGGCTCTTTGACTTTCTGCTGCAGAAAAGACTTTAACCCATTCTGTCCATTGATCAATTGCTTATAAAAGATGGAGAAACTGAAGGGTGCAGAGCAAGCTCACAGAAATAGTACAAAATCTTCTCAGGTTCTCCATACAGTGAGCAAGTACCTACACGGTGTCAGAGTTTTCTCCTTTCCTCTCACACTACTAGTAGCCTGGCCATTTTACTGTGAATAGCACGGTGAAATAGAGTAGGAGTGGGAAACTGGATGTACTTAGTTTAACTGTACCAAGTGGGACCTCTTCAAGGATTCATCTGTTTAAGACACAAAAGTATCCAGAGGGCATTAGGATGACGTAGACACTTCTATCTTTGCATATTTCGCTTGAGATATCCTACAGAAGTCAGTTTTTTAAAGGTCCCTAATCTTTTCCCTTCTGCTAATCGAGCTCCATAAAGATGTCTCTGTCTGGACCTCAAAGTCACTGTGGGGGGAGCACAGACCGCAATAGCACATCACGCAGCCTGTGCATAACCAGACCTTTCTCTTCACAACATCTTGCCAATAGCATAAAAGTGTTTTGTTTCGGGGTTTTTTGTTTTTTTTGGGGTTTTTTTTGGGTTTGTTTTTTTTTTTTTTTAATCCAGAGGCTCCAGGCTGATGTTTAACACAGACGTGTTAAAAATCTTGTGGAAATTGCTGAGGAGTTTTTTTTCCTTTTTATTAAAAAAGGTAAACAAACCCTGAGAGATGTAAGTCAGGTAGTACCATGCGTGACTATTTAATAACAGGGTTTGTGAGGTTGTAATTCCCGTGGTACCTCCCAGGTTCTGCTTGCTGTAGGTGGTTAATTATAGCATCCACAACGCTCCCAGCAGTGGAGCAGAGGGACACAGCGTGGCCTCTTTCTGTTAGACTTTTCCCCCTTCAGCCTCCACTCCCCCTCCTCCCTGGAAGATAAAGAAGTAAATCCCAACTTAGTCATCAAAGTCTGAGGCATGCAGTGAATAATTCTATCCCTCGTTTTCGCACATGGACTTAGCTGTATAAACAAACTCAGCTGTTTTTGCAAAGCACACAAAGACATTTCTTGATGTTTTTTAGGCATGGGATATATTGCTGTAGTTGAAGAACATGAGACTCACGTATGGGACTGGGGAAATGGTGACATTTGCCTCCTACAGTTCTTGATGCCCGTTCAATGTGCCTGCTTTGTAAAAGTCACCAGACCCCAAAGGTATGAAATTAGTCAGGTTCATGACACAAATGCGTAGGTCCAAGAGCCTGATGGCCACAATAGACACGTAGAGGTTTCGGTACATGTGTGAATGCTGCTGGACCCCTGAGTCAGGGAAGCTGCAAAGTGGGGTCAGGATGATCTTTATTTTCATTAAAGAAGATGAGAGTTAGTATGCAGAGGCTGGCTGATCAGCAAGGGCAGTCATGTTGTAACTTGACAGCCTGTTGTCTTATCCACCTTTGAAAATGGATGACTGCAGAAACAGCCAGCACGGCTCTTCCCCTTGCCTTAGGGAGGTGGGCTTTGGGCGGAAACGCTCTGTTGGGGGAGTTCAGTTCATTCCTGTCTGCAGTATTATCTGGGATGTGTGCACACACATGAATTGGGGTCTCGTATGGCCTCTCCTGACCCTTTTGTCTATTCATTGTGATTCATTTTATACGCTAGTACATATATCCTAACACTGGCTATGTTTACAAGACAGTAGGTACTGTGAATCATCTTCTACCTCCTGCAAAGAAAACTGCAGTGTAAATTGAGGGCACCATCCTGTGAGAAATCATATGTGAGCTGTAAGGAATGACCATCCCACGGGTATCAGCTAAACAGTGGAATTAAAATTTACACAGGCTAAGTACACATCTGCAGGCTCTGCTGGGGTTAACTTGCCAGCTCTTGTGGTTTTTAAATTTAATCTTTATTCTGGATGCTGTGAGATTCCTTCTTGGATTGAATTCTGGAGAACAATGTAACCAGAAAGTTGAGGTGAGCCAAGGTGTTTGACACAAAGGGGAGATGGCGTCTCCCTCTACTTGTTTTAAGAAGTAGGATCTGGTTCTGATTATCAACCCACCCTGTGTGTCTTGCTTGTATGGGTCTGAAAAAAATTCATGCATTGAATCCATGATCAAATAATGAACAGTGTGATTTTCAGGGTGAGTAGGTCACCTCCTTGCCTGGCAAGGGGCTTCTTTGTGCGGTCTTTCAGTGCCTGTTACAAAACATGTCAGCTCATTGTCTGGCACACACCAAGAGAGAAGCTGTGTGTTGACAGCATTAGCACAGAAGACCAGGAAGCTTCCATTAAAAGAGTTTATTTGCACTGTACAAACATGCAAGAACAAATTTCTAAGTAGTAATAAACTAAAGGGACAGTCAGTCACACCCAGAAGTGATTCCCACGGGTAGATAACACAGCAGCAGATAGATACGGTGTGATGATGGAGGTGTATCTGCAGGATTGCTGTATGTCAGATTGCCTGATTCATTGAGCCTCAGACTGGATGTGTCACGATGTCTGGTGGGTCGGCACTGTCGGACTGTCACAGCTGAGAGCCAGTACCTCTGCCTGTGCCATTGCTGCGGGGCAGATGTGTCCCATGGCATTGTTGCAGCCTGTACAGCCTGGCAGCTGTAGGGTTGGTGGGCTCCATAGTGGGTCCCAGGGTTGGGCCCTTCAGGAACAGGGCACCCGTGGGAGCATCTCACACCTTCCTCCCTGCCTGTGCATCTCTGCTCCCTTCCAAAGAAACCAGGAGAAATCCAAAATATGGAGCAGGGCTGGGCCAGACAGGCATTGTCACCAGCCCTGCAGGTACCACCCGTGTGTGTGTTAGGGTGTTTCCCTGAGGTGGGACAGTGTTTCTCGCTGCACTTCTGCGGGGAATCCTTGGTGTCTGGCTGAAAAGTCCTCGGAGGACAAGTCCTCTGAAGGTGTGAAACAGGAGTTATCAGTTGATGCCGAGACTGGTTAACGTCCCAGGATGTAAATGTCTGGGACAGGTATGTGCTTGAAATCTCCTGTGCTTAGTTAAATTGCTCTGAGATTTGGGGCCCGAGAAACTGGGCTGGCTCTCTCCTGAGAAGTGTTTCACATTAGTGTTCTGTAAGCGCTCAGGAAACATAACTGGGTGTTTGCGTAAGGCTGAGGCCGTAGGTACACGAATGGGTTAACCCACAGCAGCTCAAGTTGTTCCAGTTTCCAAAAAGCTGTGAATGCACGATTCCATTGTAAGGAGCTATTAAGGCCACCCAGAAACAACAGATATACTCCTGGCTTCGTTGTGGGCCAATTTCTCACATGATGAAACACCTAACGTTTTGATACACAGCCCTCTCCCTCCCCACACCTCTCAGCAAAGAGTCTACTTATTGGGCTGCTCCTGCTGCCAGGCCCTTTGCCCCAAGGTTTTACCTCAAGTTTAGTGTCTCCCTGTGTGTGGCCGGAGCCTTTGCTGTGTCTTGCGCACATAAAGGTAAAAGCCACCCACTTTGCTGCAAAGCAAATGACATCTGGTGTTACATGTTTGTTGCCAAAAAAGAAGAGAAAGTCATGTCACCTGGTGTCTCCCTCTGAAATAAGTGGGTATGGTGTAGTCTGTCTTCTCCTCTCTCCTTAAATTGAAGGAAGATGTATGGTTTGCTCTTTGCATGTATATAGGGACAGATAACAGGTGCAAGTGGGATCTTGCATCAGTGCTGGGTGACATTTGGGCAAGGCTTTCCTTCTCTTTATGGCCTGGGAGGACAGGGAGGCAAAGCAACCTGATAGTCATTTGTTTACTCTTGACCTCCCTCGCCATGCTAGTGGCAGCCTCTCCCCATGTCTGTTGGTGTGGGCTCCTGCTGCTGTGGCTCCCACCCCTGCCCAGCCCTGCTTCTTCTCGGTGCCTTGCAGGGATCTGCTAACAGCGATGAGAAGGTTCCTGTCCAACCCCAAGTACCTGTTCCCAGGTAATTATTTAGCACCATATCAGCACTTTGCAGCCCTGATTTTCCTGACTGAGAGACAGCTAATTAAAGGAACAGGCACAGCATAGACTTATTGCCAAATGGCTAAAGCTTAATAAACAGCAATGACGTATTGGTTCATTAGTATCTCCCTCTGTTATAGTTCCCTTTTCTTCCCTGAAATAAGATGAGATGGGCAAGAAAGACTGAGAGCACCTGAAGATGAGGCCATTAACACTGCAGGCAGGATACTCACTCTGTTCAGGTAGCTACGTCGAACCAAGGAGGTGCAGTAGCATCCCACTTGTGTGGCTCTTGATGATGCTCAGCCCTGGCCCGGAGTCAGTGGTAGCAGGTGGATGCAGCCATTGCCTTCCCTGCTTCTTTCTGCGTCCTCTGCCCACCTCTCCCAGGAAAGAACTGTTTTTTATCCCTAGAGCCAGCAAAGGATATAGACAGATAGAAATTGCCGAGAGACGCTGGTGTGGGGGGTGCGAGCCCTTGCCACGCTGCGGGCTGGCTGGAGCCAGTGACCCGTTTGGCTGGCTCCGAGTGCAAGCTAGCTGGGGCAGGCAGGGGAGCAATTTTTTTCCCACACAGGGTGCTGCCCTGAATTTTTTTCCCCTTCCCTCATCACAGTTGTCATCACCTTCCTCTGCAAAAGACTGTCTGCCCCCTCCTCCGCTAGCAGGCAGTATTGCTGGGTCTTTTCCAAGGGCTCCTGTGCCACCTCTGCTCCCTTGGAGGATATTCGTCCTTGGGTCAGAGTCCCTCTCCTGCCAGATCACCTACAGAAAGCTGGGATTCCTGATCTTTTTGTGAGACTGAAGGCTCCTTTCTGAAGGGTCATAATCCCCATGTTTGGGGAGCCCAGAGTTGTCCCTACCCACCTAAACCCATTTGTCTGAATCATAGTTTCTGTGGGAGCATGAAAACGTAAGAGGTCTCAGAGACTGATCTCCAAAATCAGAAAGCCCCAAGATGAACTTACAGACTCATTTGAAAGGCAAATTTTCAGTGTGAAAGGAATCTCAGTTCATCTCTCCTTCCAGCTGCTGGACTCAGAGAGAACAGGAACACCAATGTCCAAGGAAGCAGGCATTTCAGAGACTTTCCACCAGCCTTCACCCCAAGCGGTCTATCCCAGGGCTTCCCTAGCTCCCCATGTCGTGGTTAGATGGTTATGCTTGCCATGTCCTTCTGATCCGACAGATATTTAAGTAGCCTATTCAAGGTAGAGCTGCTTCTATGGGAGAAAACTGTTTTGAACAGTCTTGTTCTCTGGCATTAATGTCCTCCCTTTTGGGTGGGATGTTGCTTTCAGGCTTTGTTGACTGTCCCATTGGTTATGTACACACAGTAATGTGGGGAAGCTGTGTTTTTTCCATAGGTCTTCACTGGGAGGGGAGTCAAGAGGTCATTTTGTTCCTAAGGAAGCTGTCCAACACCTCCAATACTATCAGAGAAATGCCATGAGAGCACGCTTCTCCTGGGGAGGGAGGAAGACATGTGCCATAGGTATAATCAAGGGAAAAACCCAAGGCAGAGAAGTATAGCTGCTTGGAGAGGGAAGCCAGCTGGATCTTATTATAAGGGTCACAAGGTAGGGGTAGGTGAGTCCTGAACAAAACACCTGGGAGAAGATCGATGCTATATAATGATGGCTAGTTGCTGCTGTTTCTGTTTCACTGCTGGAGGCTATTCAGGCTGCTGAGGTTCAAAGAGTTGGTCTCTTCTGTCTTTTGTTGGAGAAGCTGTTCCTGGTTGTAGAGTTTGGAGCAGAAGTCTTCTTCATCAGGTTTAGCTTTTAATAGAGGAGTTGGACTTCAGGTGGGAGTACAGTGTAGTCTTTCAGACAAGGCAAACTGCCTTATTTTATAGACTATGATTGGGATATCTTCTCTTTTCTAATGATACTATAATGGGAAATGATCAAGCTACTTCACACTAAAAAAGCATGAATTTGACCTCTATGCTGAAAAGAAATTGGGGTGTAGCAGGGAGGGCATGGTCGCTACTTAACCAAGCTGTTAACAATAACTGGGGAATCTACGCGTACAAGCCAGTAGACTACCCTTGTGGTCATCTCTGGCTGACTAGCAGTAACCAAAACTCAAGAGTTTGAGACAAGTTAAGTGTGGAAACTTTTTAGCTTCTGTTATGCAGGGGATTGGAGTAGGTTGTGACAGTTTATAGCAGTGCTCCTCTCTTGTCCTGAAATCTCATCTCACAGTTGTTGATCACTAGGAGGTCTTGGTCAAAATTAAAAAGGCTGTGTTATTTTCAAGCCCTCCAGGAAAGAGAGTAAAGGAACATAAAGCTTGTGAGAAATTGAGCAAAACAGTTGAGATAATGCCTGTAATATACTTGTACTTATCCTCTCCATTTACTGATGTAGGTAAATATATGAAAGTCTGGAAAAATAGAAATGCATACTAGCATTAGTCTTCTTCTGGATTTTTTTCAAGGATACTAGGTTTCTAGGAGGGAGGCAGAAAACCTCCAAAGAAACCATTCTGGCTGCCACTAATGAAATTCTTAAAATAAAATCATTAAAAATCCCCAGTTATTGCTAAGGCAGGTCAAAAAATTAAAAATTAACATCAACACCAAGTGTGCCAAACACAGTCAGTCAAGGTTTCTGGAGCACCAATACTTGTCTGTTGGCCTTTCTCACTGGACTATAACCTGCTCCTTGAGTTATTCTGTGCAATGTCTTAATGCTTTTCAGAGGAGAGAGAGGTATGTGACTTATGCTTCTTTAAAAATTGCAGGGTGGACTTAACCTGGACAGAAAGTGATCTTACTTTGCGGGGGATCTTCTGCAGGTGGAGGACTTCCTACACCATCTGAGCAGAAGTAAGTGCTCGTGTTTGGACTGGTTCTCAGTTGCTTGGTATTTCAGGTGGTCACTTGTGCCAGAGCAGGACGCTGCTGGCGACTGCACTGAGCAGTGCTGTGCGGCTGTGTGAGCAGTGTGCTCGCTCTAATTACAGTTCGGGGATCAGGAAGACCCATTCCCATGTGTGTTCACACAGGCCATGCTTGCTGTGTGATACAACAGCTCTTCAGGGAAGATTGTTTCAGTGACTGTTTTTTGCTAACTCCCAAGTGCTTGAGTTGTCAGGTAACAAATAATTTGAATGAACAACAGCACAAATATCGGAAATCTAAAGCCAAGTAGAGGCCAAGAAAAAGAAGCTATGAAATTGTACCACCTGTCCCTGGAAATTAGGAATGCTAGGGACAGATACAAAACCATCTAAATAAAAATCCTAGTTTAGTCTGAGGAGAGCTTTTTAACCTTTTGTGTACCTTATCACATACGAACAAAACAAAAATGGGTTTTGCTTCAGTATGCAGTGCTTACTGTTCTGTGCAGAGACAGATCATTCTGAAAGGAGAGCAGGAATATGACCAAATCGACACAACTGTTTCCCAGTACTTTTTTTTTTTAAATATTATTTTCTAACGGTGGGATTGTGTGGTCATGCCCAGGTATGAATTGCTGCTGTTCAGGGACTGTATTGACTAAACTTTTAACAAATATTACCACCTGCTGGGCACACCGCAACAGTGCAGCTTCCAACCATTTATTCCAGCAAGTGATGAAGCTCTTCCCT
Organism: Pterocles gutturalis; assembly: GCF_000699245.1. Taxonomy (NCBI): domain Eukaryota; kingdom Metazoa; phylum Chordata; class Aves; order Pterocliformes; family Pteroclidae; genus Pterocles; species Pterocles gutturalis. The sequence continues at coordinate 84,787 of NW_010125394.1, forward strand.
GCCCGAGCAAGGCATTAGGTCTCCTGGCTTGGAAACTTTTATGATTTTTCTGTCAAAGATAGATCCACTGGCTTGATCAGTCCAGAAAAAAAAAAAACGGAGATCTGCATCTTTGGGTGAACTTAGTACTGACGGACCTTGGTTTGTATTTTCATGCTTAGAAACCCTGCCTGTGCAGGATTTACACAAAATGTGTTTGTCACTTACTTCTCGGTACATTTTGCTACTTAAAAAATGTGTGCAATATTTGATGCCTGGGGTGGTGAGCCAGCAGCTGGTCCTACAGCCTGCCTCGATCAGGCACCCTGTGTAGGGAGAGCTGTGGTCTCACCCTGTGGGACCTACTTGGGATGCAGTGTGAGGGTGGGACAGGTACGATCAGCTCAGGCAGTGCCACACATGGTCAGGCTTGGCCATGGGTCAGAGCTGGTTAAAAATACACTAAAATTCAGTTATTTTCATTGTCTTCAGTCTCCTAGACAAGAATTGGGGGAAATATTGTACTTTTCAGACTTGTTTAGCAGCTAGGACTGCAAGATCAGGATGCAGAGATTAAGTATTCCTTTATAAATCTCCCAGAGGCTTTCAGTCCTCTTGTGGACATCTTATTTCTTAGTTGCTGTTTGGTGAACAAGCAGGATATTGGCACTTTGAGTGTTCCCACCACGAAGCAGAGCCGGTTGGTACCCATGGCTCTGCAGCCATTATCAGTTTGTAAATAATTCTTTATATTGTGGTTGACTTCCCCAGATTATTTGTGTTGCAGCTTGCTCTGGACTGGTCTAAGTCAAAGCCAAAAGGGTGGTGGGAGGATCAACTGTCCTTCTTGGACTAAAGGAAGTTGCTGAATGCTCTTAGTAATATTCATTAAGTGATGTTTAGTAATATTCACAGTAATAGTCTGGTGCTCAAAAGGTGGACCTACAAGACCTGGCTGGCCAAGCGATGCTTTGCTGGGACTCCTGGGGCAAGTGGATGCTGAGAAGTTCTGTGTGTATCTATTTTGAGGGAACAGCAGCAGCCTGCAGCTAAGACAGGATAAGGAAGGAAAAGCAAAGTGAGAGCTTCAGGGCAATGGTCTGGCACTGTGTGGGAGGTATCTTTCATTCATTTGATTCTTGATTTTTCAAACATCAGGTCTTTGTACTTACTTGGATGCAACAGTGTCTGCTTGCAAGGAGACAGCATTTCCAAATCCAATTTTATCCTTGTGATTTAAAGAGTCCCCCAGTGTTTTGAGTTCAGGCTGAGTGCTGGCTCCTGCAGTGGTAGGAGAGGGCAGCAAGAAACTGGTCAGGGCTCCTGCAGGTCTGGCAGCCCCTTACCTCTCTGCTGCTCGAGGTACTTGGTTTCTGCCTTTCCTCAGTGCGTTCTTCCTCGTGCAGTGATTTTGTGTGACTGTGTTGCCTGTGGTGAGCGGTGTTTACTGGCAGCTACACCATAATGGTACAGACACAAAAGATGGAATCTTCTGTGTGAACATCTGTCTTTCAAGGAACAGTGCCCTGGGAAGATTATCAAGCCTATTTCAGGGATATTAAATTTTTTCCTGTCTTTCCGATCAATAGTTTGTTTCAGTTTGGGGGTTTTTTTTGGTTGGTTTTTTGCTTTGATTTTTTTTAATTGTAGCTATTTTTGAAAGATACATGGGAGGCTTTCCTGGTTTTATAAGGATACTAGCTGAAAACAAGTTTTAGACCGCTTAAGAGACTTGTTTTCCACAAGTACGTATGTATGAAGCCTCACAGGACTACTCGAACTTGTGGTCTCCTCATGTTTAGGCAACATATGTATGTATGAAGCCTCACAGGACTACTTGAACTTGTGGTCTCCTCATGTTTAGGCAACACCAGAAACAGCTCCTGGCCCAAACCAGTACCTCACAGAGCAATTGCATGTATTTCTTCCTCTTTATCCTCACAAAGACGGCCTTAACTGACCTGAAGAGACCAGGCCAAGCAGCCGTCCCACCACGCAGGGCTCCCTCCCAGTGTGCCCGCCCAGCATCACGTTGATGATGTTTGGCAACTCAAATGACTATAAATCCCCTCCAGGAGTACAGGAGGTGTGATGGGCAGCAAAGCTGCCAAATGTGGAGGTTGACATCTGGGGGCCTTGAGGAGCTATTTTATTTATGTGGTTTGGATCTGAGTAAGTGAGTTTTGACCGTTTTCATCGTGCTGTGGGCACTGTCCCCTGTGAAGAAGCCGGGTGGTGTGACCCCACACCTGCTGTGCCCAGCAGTGGTCCTCCACCCTTGTCCCTTGGCAGCCTGGAGCAATCCCTCCTGACCTGGTGGAGCAAGCTTGCTTCTGAGTTCCCTCCTGTCCTCCTCTGTCACCAAGTTATAAGATATTTTTCCACCTCTAGAGGACACTGTGGCCTGTCATATGCTCACTCCTCTGCTCCAGAGGCAGCAGCTCTGTTCAGTGGCTGCCTGGCAGAGATGACACAAGCTGGTGGCAGTTCCATCATGCCCAGGTGGGAAAGGGTGGGGTGGTTGGGTAGGATTGAGTAGCTCTGCCACTGGCTGCTGTCAGGGGTACTTGTCCCTCTTCATGGGTTCTGTCCATCGTTGTACAAACCCAGGAGGCCCTGCTGGCTTCTGGGGCTGGCCGGGATGAGGCAAGGACTCAGAAGGGCTTTGTAGGTGTGGGAGAACATTTTCTTTCTCTCAGAACACATCTGTCCAGAGGTTCTCTAGGTTTTGCCTTTTCAGTCCACTGTGGGGATTTCCTTCCTTCTGGGTCTCCAATTATGATCCCACTTCTGTTCTTCCCACCCATAATACCTGGGAGACAGGGAGCTGTCAGGCTGAACACAAGCCCAGGCAGATCTTCTCTTCTACTGTAGGGCTGCACTGGTTTTCATCTGGTTTGTCTGTTCACAAGCCTCGCTGACTTAGACATTTTTCCTCCCCATTTTAGCTCATTCTGGTATTTTTCATTACAGTAGAGGAGCTTCTTAGACATTTGCTTAAAAAGATGCATTTTGGTGTTCAAAGGAATTATGGAGTACATGAGCAGAATGAATTTTGAAAAGTAGTGGTGGTTGCTCAGGAGGTGGTGGTTTACCTGGAGGCAGTCAGTTAAGTGTGTGATCATAAAGCAGCAATGCTGCTAGTATGCTGGAGGAGATGCAACACAGCTCCAAGCTGTTTATGCCATAGGTGTCCTGGAGCTGCATCGCTCCTCCTTGCAAACTCCTCATAGATTGCACGCAATGGCTTGTTTCGCCAGACTCCTCTGAAGCACTCAGCAGCAGAGCCAAACTGTAATGCAGATATTTTGGATAATGGTGGTCCCCTCTCAGCATGTGTACAAGTAGTACTAGATGCCCAGTACTGGCAAGGCTGATGTTTTTAGGTCTTGTAGTGCTCCTTGCAAGTGAAGAAATATCTTGACTTTGTGAATCTGAAGACTGGCAAAGCTAAGAGTAGAGTAAGGTTATTTAATTGAATCAGAAATGAGACCATTTTGGGGGAGGGGGATTTCTGTTCTGTACTAAAGTTTGGCCATGGTTTGTGCATCCATGGATGAATAAGGGCTGAGTCCTTCCCACAAACTCTGTCCTTCTCATGTCCAACTTTACATCAAATCTTAACTGTTTTGGGGTTTTTCCAGAGTTTCTCAGTGAGATCACAAATCAGTTGGAACCTGCCACTGAAAGCAAAACCAGACAAGAGATACCAAAGAATGAATCATGATAGCACCCCAGGTTGCTACTGAATTTTGAGTTCTGCACATTGCTGGTGACAGACTGTGGGCCGCAGAGGAGGAAAGCAGGTGGGGAAGGGGTGTGCGGAGGAAATGATTTTTTTTTTTTTTTACATGCGAATAAGGATGAGAACTTTCCTTCAATTATCTAGCTTTGAATTTTTTTGAGAGAAACTGGGGGGAGTGGTTTAGAAAGGAATGGCTTCCTGTGCAAAGCAGCTTATTATAATTGCCGAAGTTGGACATATCCTTATTTTCCAAACATTTTGTAAGGAGTAGCAGTGAAAAAACTGTGCAGATGGTAAACCTGGGCACAACAGGGGTGAAGGCAGAAGCTGATAGCATTGGTCCTGCTTTGACACCCTAAAAACCATCCGCGTCAGTCCTATGGAGCAGGGAGAGATGGGGTCACTGCTTCCTATCAAATGCAGTGGATGCACTTGGATGCATTAGTGTGCCTTAGGTATATCTGATTTTCCAACGCTACTTTGCTACCCGTGCCTGTGATCCACCTCCCATCTGCCAGGGTGGTGGACGTGGAGTGGCAGCAGCAGCCTCGGTGCGTAACACCGGCACTGACATTTCCCACAAACGTTTTTCTCTGCAGCTCTCAGGACATCTGCTAGCCCTGGAGAGTCTTGAAACAATGAGGGTTTCCTGGCCCTCTGTGTTGTTTTCTTTTTCCTCTTATAGGAAAATATATGCTAGAATATCTGTGGTGTTTTCCAGTTGTTCTGTCCTAGTGTTAGCACGTGTGCGGTACGACTGCAGGGAGCCTGTAACAGTGGAAAGTCACAGTGAAAATAAGATGATTTAGAGGGAGGTATGTAGGAACAAACTCTCCTGCTTCAGAGCAATGCCCTGTGTGGAGTGAGGTTTGTGCACAGCAGGAAATTCTGTTGTGCTTGTCACAGGAGCTGGGCAGGTTTCTCTCAACAGTGGGTCCCCTCAGGGTGTTTTAACTCTCTTCCCTCGCCAGTCTCTGCACTTGTGCCATAACCCATCCAATACCACTCATAGTCTGACCTGCTGCAGACCATTGCCTTCCACCCACATCTTTTCTTGAGCTCAGTAACTTACTTGTTGAAACCATATCTCTGAGACAGACATCTGTTTTGAAAACAGTATGGGCAGAGCTATGGCTTTCCTTATTAGCCTGTGCCCATCATGGCATACCCTGTGTTGGCCTGACTTCTGTGCCATGGGTAATTTTTCTAGTGCTGTTTGTGACATTCTTAGATCATTTTCCTCCTGTGAATACACATGTATTCCATAATGTAAACACTTCTTACTGAACTAAGCAAATCAAATGCTTTAAATCCACCATAAGGCAGCTTTTGCAGCTGCTGAATCACATTTGTGGATTGTGCTTTTTTTATACCCCCTCCAATTTTTCAATATCTTTTTTACAAATGTAAGCCAGGACTTGACAAAATATTTTAGTGTTTCATCTTGCCAAAGCTGTATACAGAGTTAAAATAATGATAGGATTTTAAAAAATTATTTTAAAAACCTATGGTGTATGAATGGTAATATTTAGCATTCTTTCTTAATATGGTTCTTTCTGCTACCTCAAATATACTGACTAAATCCTTTCCCCTAAAACATTACTGTCTGAGGTTTGATTAAAGCTGTGAAGAATGTGTGTGAAAATGGTTCTGGTAAATGATTGTTCACAGGAGCTGGAAATTATCACTGTTTACATTTTTTAAAAATTTCCCTGAAAGGTTGGATGTGCAGTATGGAGAACTTGATTTTGTACAGGAGCCAGCTGAGTCAAGCGGCTGTGCAGAGCAGGAGGGAGGGGCAGGGTGGGCTTTTAGCACAGGTTTCTCTAAAACTGCAAGAGGGGGTATTTTTAAATGCAGTCAATTGTCCATGTGCTCGTGCTTCCTGGTACAAACAGATGGAGATTAAAACCCAGCCACAGCTTCTTTGTGGCTGGGGTCTGACAGGGCATCCACTGGCTGGCGTTTGATTGACTGGGAAGAAGGAGGATTTCATGTTCACTACTACAAGCTCATTCATTTGGTAACCCTATCTGCAATCCTCTTTGAAATCCCCAAAGCAACTGTTAATAGCTGGGTCCCAGGAAAAGCGATACGGCAGGACTGGCCCGTGGGGACATCAGTTGCCTAGCATTGTGCTCAGTGTTGTGAAACAGTTGGCCCAGCCGTCAGACTTGCTCAGCTAAATGAATTAAGTAATCGCACAGCCCTGCAGAGAATATTAGTGAGGAATTTCCATATTGCAGCTCTTGATATTCCCGCCTCGCAGCCCTGTTACCACAAATACAAGGCTTTGACTGAGCAGGCAGTAATTTGATATTAAATGAGGTTCTTATTAAGCAGATGCAATGAAATAGGGCAGAGTTTTATGTTGCATTAGTCAACTAAATGCTTTTTATTAGCGTTCATTAAGATGAGGGACAACTGACTGCAGGATATTCTTTAGCCAAAGCTTGACCCTTCAGAGGGAGGGTAATTAAGCAGCTAAGAGCTTGGGAATAGGAGCTGGGCCACACACGGCAAAAGTACAGCAACTGGCTCTCTCCCTCTTCTGGGAATCACCTCTGAAAAACAAGTCGCGAAGAAACTTGGAGGATGGCCCGCTCTGCCTGGGGATGAAACTCTTCCTTGTCGTTCTCCAGGTGTTAATTTGACAAATCACAAAGGCCTCTTGGAAAGTAAACCATTTGCGCAGGCACACATTGCTCTTTCTTTCAGTCTGAGTGTAACAGGCTATCAGCTATGGAAATGATTTTATTTTTTTTAATCATGAAGCTTCTTAGGAAAGGTGGTATAAGAAGAGATAAAAGCTCTGACTCTTAATTCTGGCCTGTTAGCAAATGTGCACAAACGTATGTGTCAGATAAAGTTGGCTCCACCAGGGTGTCAATGGCCATGTCAGGAGCTTCCCAACAGGGATCAGGGAAACTTCCCAGATCAGGGAAACTGAGCCAAGAGCTGATGGAAAAGCCACCCAGAAATCAGAGGTGCCTCTCTGCCAGCACAGGCTGGGTTTGTAACAGTAGGCTGTGGACTGCATTATCCAGCTTGCTTTTGTACTGTTCAGGTTTCTCCACGTTAAGTTTTGTTTCCATTTCTCATTAGCCTGTGCACTACGATCAGTGAATTGTTCTGCCTCCTCTCTGTGTGCTTTTATCCCTCGTTATTGGACGCCCTAGGCTCTTTACTCATGAGATGTTTTATGGATTTATGTTGAGCAGTTTGGGTTTTTTTTTTTTGTCTTGGTTCTACATCATCTGGAAGGGTTCAGCAAAAAGGAGAGTGATAATTTTATGAGAATTCCCAATGCTTGCTGTGTACGTGATTTTTGTGGTGGGTGGCTTGCATCTTGTTTGCAGCAAACCGAGATCTCACACCCTCCGGACTGGAATTGCTCTGGTCCTTTTGAATTTGAAAACATCCCCAAAGCCTAAATGTTATAAAGGGGATAGAATTTAGCCAGTGCTGAGACCTTGGCAGAGCTCCCCTCCTAAATAAATGTGCTGACAAGTGACCATTTCAAGTTCTTGTGAATCCTGACGAAGATTCAGAGGAACGTACTGGTAGTGGCCCTCTGCCTAGACCATTCCTTATCTCTACGAAGCCAGTCCACAGGTGGATATCAGGATCTTCTGCTTCTATAAAAATGAAGTGTGGGTTCCATCTGTGAAGAGATACTAGGTATCCAGATCAGGGATCTGTGTATATTCCTCTTTTAAAAAAAGGAGGGATGAAGGTTTTGAGTAGAGCAAGAGCACAAGTACAGCCCTGCACTAACAAGTGGTCAGGCTTGCCTGTAATGCTGGCCCTTCCACCAGAAACCACAATGCAGCTGTCGTTGTGGGGGAGGAGAGGAATAAGAGGGAAGAAATCATTCAGTGGGAGGTACCCTCTGGTTGGAGTTAGAGGAACCTATTCTTTTCCCCAACCATGGGAAAGGAAATGTCTTGATTTAGAGGACGAAAGCGGGCTGCACCTGCAGTGGAGATGTGACAAGAGTTGCGTGGTGTCAGAACAAAACAAACTCCTCAGCAACCTTAGATTGGCATCTAAAAGTGACCCTGGGCCTTATTTCGCACTCCCACTGCTCATACCCCCTTGCAGTTACCCAGACCTGGCAGAGGGAGCTGCCTGCATCCCGCCTGCCAGTGTATGAACCTGGAGGTAGACCTGGTTCTCCCACCGCAGCCATTGCGCTTCTTGGACCAACCACGTGCGTAGGACTGGCTGCGTCTTTGGCAACATATATGTAGACATAGAATTGGGCACATGGATATTTGAAGACTATTTCCTTGAGGGAAAAGGTTCCTTTATTTTTTTCTGTTCTAATTCACTAATGAAAATCAAACACAACTGTACTCACAGGGGCAGCCTGGAGCGTGCACAAAGATCTGAGGTATGTGTGAGAGGGGCAATGAACCAAGCCCAAGCACTGAAAACAAAATCTTCAGGGGTGAATTACTAAAACCCTACAGTTTGGGCTGCAAGGGTTTTCTTGGATTGAGGTATTCTTTTAATTTTGGCAAATGAAAGGGGCAGTCCAGTATTTCCTTTTTATCCCTGCTCAGCAATTGATCTTTGAGCAAGCCCTGACTTGATATCCTAGTATAATTCTTAGCAACTGTCTTTTCTTCGCTAATTTAATCCAGCACAAGAGTTTTCCTATTGGATATTCTTGTTTGAGCTGCATTGCTTGGCTTCTTGTTGGTCACAGGTGGTCAGCTGTTTTCCTTTTCGTTGATATAACTCTCATAACCAGAGGAAGTACTTGAAGCCACTGAGCCTTCCCAAAGGGAAGGGAGCAGAAAGGTGGTAGATGAACCAGGAAGAAGAATCTTGGAAAACAAACTGGAAAATCTCTCTTTATCAGACTATGGAGCCTTTCTAGGTGACAAGTATTCCTATGAAACCTGCTACATGTGCACTTTGCCATCTTATAGTTTTTCAAAGAGGGAAGTTTCACTCATAAAGAGGGAAGAAACATTCATTTGTGCACATCTTTGTGGAGCTTTAGGTAGATTGCTTGATTTTTATCTGCCTGAGGCCTCCGATTCCCTCTCATCCTTGTGTTCATTGTTTATAAAATGTATTGATCTCACAACAGTCACAGGCAGAGCATTTTTCAAGTGTTTATCATGGTTAGTGGCACGTAACAGAAACATATTTGGCAAGTCTGATGGGCATGGTTCTCATCACAAACTTATGTGACATGCTTCGTTTGGTCCAGGGCTGCAGGACTCCCTATCAAGCTTTAAAATAAATAAATACAATTTTTAAATCCCATATTTTCTTAAAATATGTCCCTGCTGGTATGAATACTCTAGAGTGAGAGGCTAAAGCTTGTTTTTCCCAGTTATCTATGCCAATGAATAGCTGTCTTCTGAAAGTTCATGGAGAGCAAACACCAAAGGGCCAGGAGCACATCTGAACTGAATTCAGTCTTAAAAGTTGAATGGTTATCCATGGAAATAAGTTTGTGGTATTTGCCCAGCTTCTGCAAAAAAAAAAGAAGCTACCTTAAATTCATCACTAATTTGCTTTTTAATATTTCTCTTTCTGCATGTGATTTCCCCTACTGCCTTTTTCCTTGGTACCACTCCTAAAAGTTTATCCTCTTCTATGACAGTGGTGCTAAAATACTGAAGTGACAAAACTGGACAGCCCTTGGTTTTCCATTTTCAAGCTCTCTCTGTGGGTAGTGAACACCACAGGCTACGCTGTTTTGATAGCTGCTAGGTCACATTACCTGTCTATTCCTTGGCATTGTAGTAGTAACCTGGCAGGTCAGCTATTTCAGTGCTATTTCCCTTCACTACCTGGCACCAGCCATACAACATTTTTATATACTGAATTATTTATGGACTCATAATTATTTAGCATCAATATGTCAACGTTACAATGCCCCTGTTGGCCATAAAGGAGCAAAATCTTTCTTTAATTAAAATTACATGGTCCGTGTCAACTTTCCTTGGACCCAACCTTTTAAAACTGAGTTGGGAGTTTGAATTCCAACCCAAATACCTGTGTTTTAAGCAAAGACTAAATACAGAGCTTTCTTTCAGTGAGACTGGTCTTGGAAGCCAATAATTTTATGTGTTTTAGGGAGGTTTATGTTATACTGGGGAGTTTACAATGGACTTCATTGAACTGTAGACCACAGTGGCAGTATTTTTTCTATAAGCAGCTTCTAATAAGGAGGAAGCAGTGTATAATTCAGACTGCCAGTGTTTCTGTCTAAAGACAAAAGCTTGCGATGCCTCAATGATGGTTTGAAAATCTGCTGAATATTGAGGGCAAGCTGGTAATGAAGGTAGTAGACTACTTTTTTTAAAAATAATGTGCAGCTGTCCTCTGTGAAAAAATATTGCATCATTTGGCATTGTAGAAATATACTGAAGGACCATATAATTTAATAACACGACCACCCTGCAAGTTTCATGAGCCAAACTCAATCCTGGCATAAGCGGGTGCAAATCCCTCTGGGAATTGCACCCGCTTACGCCAAAGCTAAATTTGATCCAGCGGGTTTTTTTCCCTTCTCCCTGAGAGCTCGAAGGTATGGAGATCCACTTCATACTATGCTGTACTTGGAGCTATTAGCTTTTTTTCCACACATGGAGCAACTCTATACTTGATGCTGAACTGACTTTCGTTATAGTTTTCAGGAGAAAAACAAAAAAAAGTCTTTTGAATGCACTATACAGAGGTAGTTGTTAAATATTTAAGGTTGTCATAACTGGAAAGTAAACGCCATAATTTTCTATGTTACATAGCCATGGAAACAATGTCCAATAGAGTTGGCAATGGCCCTGTGTAGAAAGGGACCAGCATAGATCATGTGTTCAACGAGCCTGCTCATTTGATGACATGCCCATGATACATAGCTTTCTGTCTGATGCTTAGAGAATTAAGTCTGTATTTGTTTGGGATCTTTGCTTTCCTCAAGGTGTGAGGCTGTCACTCTCACTTGAAACTGGCCTTCAGTTTTGAAAGGACAAAAATAATAATTTTCAAAGAAACTTCCCATGTGATCCATGCATGTGCCATACAGCTCCCCCAGTGATTTTTTTTTTTTTTTTTTACTTTGTTATGCCTGCAAGCTGACTGAACCTTTAAGACTACTCTTAAGGAAATCTGGAGGGCTTCTTTCCACATGGAGAAAAAGACATCTCAGTATGAATAAGAATAATAAAATCATTGAGAGATGGGTCTGCTGAAGGGGAGTGTTTATGTCAGCTTTCTTTTAAGCTAAAAAACTCTATCTAGCTAAGGTTAACTGCCTGCTGTACGCACATGAATGTGAAAGTCCCACAGAGACCAGAGGTGGCACGGAGCAGCATGGAAGGTGAAGACAAGTTGGCTCAAAGTATTGAGTCTCGCAGGACATGTTGGATGGCTCTGGCTCGCTCAGATCAGCCACAGCGAGACAGCATGTGTATGCCAGGCAGAAGGACATAGCCCTGACTTTCTCATTTCCAGAACTTTATTGCAAACACTTGGCTGAGATGGAAATCCAGCAAGACTTCACATACGATGTCTTCTGAGAGTAAAAGCTAGAGTCAAGAGAAGCCTTGTTCTTTCCAAACACAGAAACAAGAATCACTATTGAGTGCAGAAGCAATAAAAAGCAAAAAACACATCAAGCAAGTCTCCGAAGTTTCTCAAATAGTCACGTAGTCATGACCTCCCTACAGTTACACAGACAGGTGCACACATGTATTGGCCCTGAACTTTGACAGGAGTTGCTCACATGTGTCTTTGGACACATCTTGTCCCTAAACTGATTTATGTCCGAAGGAAACTTGGGCTCCGATTCAGGTTCAAATCAGGTTCAGAATGGAAAATCCTGAACTTGAAGCCAGACCCTAAAGGAGTCCTTCAAAGAAGCAAACAAACAGCCCAGCCCAGCTTTTCTCCCTAGCCAGAGCTCTCCAGCACACCCCTCTGCCTCCCTCCAAACCAAAGCACAATTATTTTTAAAGGGATCTTTATTCCACCCAGGAGAATACAGCGCAGGCAATTGGCTAGCGATGGTGCCTTGGAGCTCAGCCACCTGGGGCAAGTGTGAGACTGCACATGGAGGGAAAAGGAGAAAGCAGCAAGTGACGGAGAGACCCTTTTGCTGCAAGAGCCTGGGAGACTCAGCCCGGAGATTCCCAGTGGTTTAAAACTCCTCTGCTTAAAGGGGCCGATACCACGTTGCTTTTCCTGAATAGGCTGCTGATGCTGGTTAATTTGAGGGGGTTGGTTTGTTTTGTTTTCCTATTTTTAACACAAGTAGAATGTCATCATGCACCTATTTCAGTTTTTCCTGTCCTGCTGACAGTGGGGAACGAACTGTGATGGTTGCATATCACCAGGCAAAGATTTGACTTTAGGAAAAAAAGTTTAAATGAATGTGACCTATCCTCTTTCTGACAAAATAGAGAAGGTGCTTAGATTAGATTTATCTGCTTGTCCTCCTAGAACATGTTGCTCACTTGGTGAGAACTGTTAAATGACCAAATTAAAGTACAGTATGCTGTTACAACTAAGAGCATCCAGTTAAAATTCATCCTACAGCAAGCCCCAGCCCAATGAGTTTAGGGTTGGGACAACCAAATAAATATAAGCTGCAGTACAGCCAATTGCCTGTCACTGAGGAGTCACAGCAGTGTCATACCCAGGTTCACTGGTACCATCACCTTTGGTTCAAAGCCCATCAAACCCCCCCCCCCCCGCTCCAGCACAGCCACCAGGCTGGCATCCACCCAGGATCTCAGCAAGCACAATCTTGTTTTGGAAAATGCATTTTCATATTTATCAAGCAAAATCTTTCAAGACTTCAACATTTGTTTGGTTTTGGGTTTTGTTTTGGTTTTTTGTGGGTTTTTTTTATTTTATTTTTTAAAAAAACTTTGGCTTGTAGCCACAGTTCAGACTGAAAAATATTTTTGAAAACTAAACCAAAAGGGACATATCTTCTCCCTAGGTTTGGATTTCTAACCAGATATAGGTGTGTGCCACACCTATTGTATGCCTTCCTATTTGGAAGCATATCCTTCCTGTGCTTCTCAGCACAGGTGTTGTTAATTTATCTAATGATTTCCAAACATTTGCACCCCTCAAAGCTGACCTGTTTTTGAAAGAGAGCAACCACCTGCAACACCTATTTGACAACAGGACTTGAAGGATTTTCAATAGCCAAACAGCTTTTCCTAGCTGCCTACAAGCGCTATGGAGGAAATCTTTGTTAAAGATCACTCTCATCGAACATATTCATGTTTTTTAAAATCTGTCTGTGAGAAGTTTATGAGCAGCTTGACTACATATTGCTCACAAATTTTCAATGTTCCTGTCATCTCATAGAGGCATTTTACATCAGCTGGTTTGATGGGGTGCCATGTTCCTATACTCTTATTTTAG
>NW_010125395.1:0-6642 GCF_000699245.1 Pterocles gutturalis
CCCTGAGCCCTCCCTGCAAAAAAACGGCGTGGCAAAAATGTGCTAAATCCTCAAACTCAAACAAGGTTTGCCCGCCACAAATTGCAGGGGAGATTTGGAAAGGAATTTGCTACCAGAAAAGCAGTTGCAGGCTGGATGTTAAATATTTGGGCTGGAGACCTCCAGGCACTTCGTAGCCCATGCCCAGGGTGGGGGGGGATGCTTTCTTTAGCACTGAGCTGGGGCAGGGCTGTGAGGGACGGCAGGAAATAATTATAACCATGAACAGGTAATTATAGCCCCCTCTCCAAAAGAAATCCCTCTTTTCCCTCCACAGGGAGCACAGATCCCGCCGCCCTGCCCGGTTCCCCCAGGACCTCCCTGGCTGCTGGAGGAAAGTGCCCAGCATCACCGCGGAGGGGAGGACCCAGCCCCATCCTTCCCTGCCACCTCTCCAGCCCCCAGCCTGCCCCGACCAGGAAAGCCTCGTGCTGGCGAAGCCCATGAAGTGGTTCATCCCCTTTCTCTCCCCCTTTGCCTCTTTTCTGTTGCAGTTGCAATGAGAAATTGTTCGAAAGAATCCCTCTGCTGTCAGAAGTCTGGCTGGGCAGGCTAGGAAATGAGGGAAGGGGATAAATCCTGCTGCTGGGGACTCCTTGCTGCCTGTCCCCATGGAGGAAGGGAAATATGCCCCATCCCTGGAGGGGTTCAAGGCCAGGCTGGATGAGGCTTTGGGCAACCTGGGCTAGTGGGAGGGGTCCCTGCCCATGGCAGGGGTATTGGAACTTGATGATCTTTAAGGTCCTTTCCAACCCAAACCAGTCTGTGATTCTATGATTGCCCTGGGGAGACGTGGCAGAGCATCTCGGAGAAGCTCCCCGCATTTGGGGTCTCTCGCTGGGTTTTCTCCAGACCCCAGCTCAGGGAGCAATGCCACTTCTAAAGCCTTGCCCGATCCCCAAAAACAAATCACCTCTGCTAGCCAAAGAGCAAAGAGGTGCCATTTAAGCATTCAATGTGCAGCTTACTCGGAGCCTGGCAGCTCTGGAGTCACCCCAAAGAGACAAGAAGCACCTCCAGAACACCCCCTTTCTCCCTCGCTCCATTTTGCATAGGTCATGTTATTCTTCTTTCATTTTTTTTTGTTAAATAAACTGTCGGCACAGTGTGGCTGCAAGCACGGCTTCAGCTGCTGCTGTGCCAATTTAAACTGCTGATGTTCTATTAAAAGCTCCCAGCGTCTCCACATGAAGGTGTTTTCCACAGAGGTGGGATGGGGACGGGGATGGAGGCGGTGGGCCAGGAGCCCTGCCCAGCCGCTGCAGGCAGGGGCCCCCCTCCCCGCCCCAGCCGCTGCAGGCAGGGGCTCCCATAGGGCTCCTTGTAGCTTAATCCCACCCTGGAAAATCACTCCCGCCTGCCCAGTTTCCATCTCTTGTGGTTTCAGAGTTGGTTCATGCCCCGGCAGCAGCACGGGAGGGTCTTGCCCTGCCGAACAGGGTGGTGGCTGGGGGGTGACCAACCCCAAGTCCTCCACTTAGCCAGGACGTACATTTCAATGCACTCTATAGGTCCCGAGATAAAGCCAAGACGAATGTTATGTGTCTCTAGACCGATGTTATGTGTCTCTATTTCCTCGTCCCCTCCTTCAGCAGCAGTGCTGCTCCAGTGACCCACAATGAATTCCCCCTCCTGAGGGCTGAGAGGGGAAAATCTCCATAAAAACCCTTTTCACCCCAAAAGCGGGTGGCAGCCGGGCTCTCCAAGACTGTGTGCACAGCGGAGCGGGACTCCATGGCTCAGCCCGCCCTGCCGAGAAGGGGCTGGAAATCCAACACCTTCACACAACAGGGCAGTAAGCATTAATTGAGCTGTATTAATGAGCCGGCTGCCGGAAGGCAAAAGCTTTTAGCGTGGGAGCAGGGTGGCCCCAGGATGCTGAGCAGCATCAGGATGGGGACCCGACCAAACCCACAGGCTGGGAAAGCAGCAACTCCCCCACCCTCCGAAAATCACACACACACACACACACACACACACATATATGTGAAAAAAAGCGCGGGTGTTGTAATGAAAAAGCTATATGTGGTTTGAAATCCCCAGCTTGGCTCATGCCAAAGGAATTTCCAGGCCTGGTTTAGATCTGATTCAGCAAAGCTTTTATAACGGTGTGGGGTGTGCGGTGGAGCCGGGGCTGCCAGAGCTGCTGGGATACGACAGACCCTGCCCGGGCCAGGCAGCCCCGAGGTGGAAGAGGCTGGGATGTGAGCTCAGCACTGCCTGTAAAGCCTTTATTTTTTTTTTTTTCTCCTGCCTCAGTCCTGCAGAAAAGGAAGCCGGTGCCTTCATGGGGGGGATGTGTGTGGCGTTTGTGGGTCTTGCCCTGATTTCTGCACAAGGTACGGGCGCAGTGGGGTGCAGGATCAGGCCCCAGGGGGGACTGTGCTCCTTGCAGGCTTCACAGAATTGGTGGCTGGGGCGAAGGGAGAGACGTTCACTGCAAGCACAACCCTTTCTAGCCACCAGAGAATCCCCATAGTCGGCAGCTCCTCTGGGGATTGGGCATGTCCCCAGCCCTGCTCCGGAGCCGGGGGCTCTGGCCGCAGGAGAACCCCCCAGGAATGAATCGGACAGGCAACACACAGAGGAACAGCGAAAGTCGTGGTGTCCCAGTGCTGGGCACTGGAGAGGATGGTTTCTGTAGGCAGAAGGAGGAAGAAAAATAAGTGTTGTGTTCAATCATCTCCCCTGTGAGTCACTCGGAGGGCTGGGAATATTTTTTCCATGGCTAAGAGTTCCCAGAAACGGGTGAGCCATCTGTTCGGGGGGTGCCTGTCCAGGGGCAGCTGTGGGCCAGTGGCTCTGTGGGTACCCCCGATCAGCCAACCCCCTAAAGCTATAAAGGCAGGAGGGGGGGTCTGGGGGTGTTCCCTGCACCCATCCCCAGGGAACTGGAGCCCCCCAAACCCCACGGACACCCCTTCATCCTTCAGCCCCTGACACTAGCTGCATTTAATCACCAGTTTAAATAACTCTTGTGCCACAGGGGTACGAGCAGAGGGACCACATAGACCCTCAGGGGCTTCAGAGCCGCTGCTGGGAAGAAAATTCTCTCTGGATACTTCCACCTGCATACGGACGGTGTGCAGCGAGCATCCCTCCCCATCCCCAGACTCGGGTCCCTCGGGAGGGGTCAGCCGGGGATGGCAGCACAGCCCCATCACCTGGGGGGTTCTGCGGATGGAGATGCTGCTGCTTTGAATTTAAAGCTGGCAAGCCTCTTCTGAAACACTTTTCAGCCTAATTATTTTTCAAGATAAAAGGGGAAAAAAAACCAAACCAAACCTTCCTCTTTCCTCCTCATTTTGAAGGTGAAGGCTCCAGCCGGCTCTGTGGGGTGAGGATGCCCCACGGCCACGGGCCCGGCCAGGGCTGCGGCCAGCTTCCTGCAGCACCAGCACAGCCCATGGTTACAGCTCCTGCCTGCGACTGCACGCTCTCCCCCCCTCCTTTCCTGATTATATTCCATTTCAAGATTATTGCGGAATAATTGCATTAGGGAAGACAGCTCCAATCTGGCATTAAGGAGCGCTTCTCCCCAACTGCCCAGCACTGCCGGCACCCAGCCCCGGCGCGGCAGCGGTAATGGAGCTTACCGCAAGCACTCAGGAAAAGAGCTCTCGTCGCTTCAGCTATTACACTTACTTGCTTTGAGCACATCCTCAATTTCCGAATCTCTTCCCTCCTTTCACAGACACACGTTTGCCAAGAGCGCAGCCGGGATGGCGCAGGGTGATGGCAAAGCGGGGGCTGAGCCGCATGGGGGTCAGACGGGTGATGGGGCAGCGCCTGACGCCTGCAGTAGGCATGGCACTCCTTTCTCTGTGCCCCAACTGGGTTTAAATTCCAGGCCCTCGCTCCCCCTTGCTCCTTCCATTCCTCCTCTGAAGAGAGGGAGCATCCCCATCCCACCCCGGGTGGGAGCCGCCGAGATCCTTTTGGTTCGGAGCCAGCTCTGTCTTTGCTACCTTGATCCCCGATGCCTTCCAGCTGCCGCCGCCGTCTGCCTTGCGGTACTTTATCAAAGGCTGTCTTGAAACCCAGATAAACGGTGGCGTTTGCAGCGAAGCTCCCAACCTTGCACGTAACCACTCAGACATACTGGAGGGATTAGCCAGCGCTCAGCTCCCCTCTGCTTGCAGGGCTCTGCCGAGAGCCCGACCTACCTAAACCAGCAGCACGTGTGTCTCCCTGAGACTGAACGCTTGCTCGCACATTAGCAAACGACCTGCACCCCTGTGCCCCGCAGACATCACCCCGGTGACCTTCTGCGTATAGGAACAACGCGTCTGTCTGAGGCACGTGGTCCTCGGAGACAGGCCAGGCACGCCGTATTCGGAGCCGAATCAGGAATAGATTTTGGCTAGTGGCCAGGCTTGTCAGCATTGCAGATGGATGAGCTGTTGTCACAAGCCTTATGACAAATGCTCACGTGAGTCTGAATGGGGAAATCTGAAAAGGATCCAAGAACAAGCCCACCTTCATGCTCAGACGAGGATTTGGCATCATCCCTCCTGTTCCGGTGTGAAGGGCTGAGTGAGGGCTGGCATGGCCTCGGGGGCTCCGCACTGAGTGGGATGCTCCCGCAGGGAAAAGCTCCTCCAGGCAGAGCAGAGGCAAATCCAGATTTAAAATCCCCTGTGTGCAGATGGGGGAGGTTGGGGAACTTGGGGACAGCCACAACAGCAAAAGCTGAGCTCAGGCTGCAGCTCTCCACCCCCAAAACGTAGTGAAGGTGGGGGGACAACATGTCATTTTTGTCTTGGTAGAGAAGCACAGAGGGAAATGCATTCAGATGAAATCGTGGTACCCAGCTGAGCAGCCGCAGCGCTCTCTGCAAAGCTGGGAATCATTGCCTGGCTTTGCAGCTGGGGAAACTGAGGCAGGAGCAGGCAGGGACTTGTCCCAGCTCACCACTAACCTGTCTTTTCCCGCTGATGCTCATGTCTACCTCTCACCCTTTTAACTCTACCGGAGCCGTTTCACACCCTTGGGTCCCACTACAGCCAGCAATGCCAAGCGATAATGATTTACTATTATTACTATTACTCCTGCTATTATTATTGCTGCCTAGATAATCCCCTGTCAGAATACAAATGTGTCTCCCCTTCCAGCATGAGAGTGTCCTGCTTAATGATGTTGTTTTCCTCTCGCTGGTACCTTCAGCTCTGACATATCGAATGTTAATGGCACTGGGAGAGCTTCGGTTGCTTCTTCAGAGGATGGGTCATTATACCATCAGCCATCCTGGTATGAGTACTGCTCTGTCCTCCTCCTTTATTAAGATTTGCCTCTCCTTGATTAAATTAGCCACACATTGAACGCCTTGCTTCCGCGGGAGGGATGGATGTGTCCATTATCGCCTACTCCCTCTGAAAATGATGGGGGGGGGGGGAAATACAATGCAGCCCGGGATAATTGAATGAAAATTTAATGAGCACTTGTGAGAATACGTTAAGAGAAACGCCAATCGATAGAAAACTGATTTCCCGTTTTTAACACCAAATGGACTTGTGCTGGAGAAGTCATTCCCTCTGCCCGTGGCAGAAGTAACAGCAAAGGCTGAAGCTGCCAGCCTGCCCCACTGGAGAACGCCGCCGCGAATTGGGGACTCGAGGCAGAATTAAACGATGAACGCCTTGTTAATTAATTTGCACGTGCATACCCTGCCTGTGCTTAACCGCCCGCTTACTCCAAGCAGAGCGGGCAGCTATTGTCTGAGAAATAATAGCCACTGACCGCAGAAGAGTATCGCTGGGGGCTCGGCTGCCTGTATTTCTCCCCGAGGTGTAACTGGCACTAACCAGCTGGCTGAGCAGGGGGACGGGCAGCCCGACCCGCGCAGCCATCCCGCAGCGAGGATGCAGGTGGTCCTGCCGCCTCCAAAGCTCTCGCACAAGCATCTTGCTGTGGGGGTCTGCCCCCCATGCCCCACACACCTCCTGCCCCAGAGACATGCTGGAGGGATGGCCTTTCCTATGTCGCAATTGCCTCCCCTGGCTGACCTCGGGTACGTCCCGCAGCGAGATGTTCGGAGGAGCGCCATGCCAAGTTTGCGAAGAGCAGCGTGCCTCCCAGCCAAGTTTTCCCAAAGCACCTCGGCTCTGCCAGCCTGGATTTTCCTGGGAGCTCAGCCCAGCACCTCCGGTAGCTGAGTCCTTGATGAAAATGTGATGCTTGTGCTGTCAGGGCTGAAGGCATCCTCGGTGATGCTCCCATTGAGGCCACTGGAGCAGCTCCAGATTGGGTCCTGTGAGTAAACCCTCAGTAAAATGGGTCAATAACCTCGACGGGAAAGGGGGGGGGCCAGAGCTCTCCCCCCTGCCGCTGGAAAACGCTTTTCATCCTCTTGATGAAAAAGCACAAGCTTGCACAAAAACCGCACCTCTCTAAGGAAAGCAGCTGGGCGGGGGGCTGTGGGCAGGTGTGGGGCTGTCCCCCCCCAACCTCTGTCAGGTCACGGCTGCTCCTTCCTGCAAATCGAGATCCTGCCAGCTCAGGCTGCTTTTCCACTTTTTATCACCATCTTTTGGAAAAGAAGGGGGTTGAGCAGCCGTCCTGGCGGGAGCCATCCCCAGGCTGCCCTATGGCCACGAGGACTGT
>NW_010125395.1:6718-7512 GCF_000699245.1 Pterocles gutturalis
CGCCCTGCACAACCTGCCGCCCATGCGCAGCTCCCGGCTGCAGTCCCCCAAGCCCTGGGAAGCCTGGTTTCACCCCAGGTGCCAGGAGCAGGCAGGGCGGTGGGGGGACCCCCACGCCCTCCCCAGGGACCCCCACCCTCCCGCATAAAGCAGCTCGTTCTCGGCAGCCTCCTGCGCTGCTCTGCAGCAGTGAATATTGCATGAGCTGCAGCGGACTGGGGCTGCGGGCTCCCCTCCAGCTCAGCAGGCTCCTGCAACCGGCCGCAGAAGCAGAGGGGTTATAGGAGCTGGGTGCGGAGCAGCACCGGGCAGAACGCAGCCCCGGGGAGGGAGAGAAAGGCGGGTGTGTAGCAATTGCTGGGGCAGCGATGGCTTATCTCCATCCTGGTTTCTAAGCCACGACGGTTGACAAAACCCTTGTGCAATATGAGGCTTTGGTGGAGTTAAAATTTTCCTGTAGGAGGGGGGGGGAAAAAAAAGGAAAAATAAAGTGAATTTTTAGACCGAAGCATTTGGGAATCAAAGCCGAAAAGCTTCCAGAGGCGATGCTCTGGGGTTTTGCTGTCATGATTTTGAAACTTTCTGGAATTTGTCGGGTTTTGTTTCTGCTTGCTGGGAAAGGTCATGGCTTCCCGGGCAGGGAGGGAGGGAGGGAGGGAGGAAGGGAGGGAGAGCTCTGCTTTCCTCCACAGCCCTTCGCTCCCAGCCTGCTCCGTTGCTCCCGACCCGGCTGCCTGAGCTCGCCTGCAGCCCGCCGCGGAGGTGTGGGGCAGAAGGAGCCCGGGAGGACAAGA
>NW_010125395.1:7551-13150 GCF_000699245.1 Pterocles gutturalis
TCCGCACGCAAAGGCCAAAAATAGCGGGATAAAACCAACCCGAGGTGGTCCTCCTGAAGCTGTCTCGCTAAGCAAGTTCCCGGTCCCGACTGCGGCGTTTCCCTCCGTTCTGCGCACAACAGGCCTTCTGTTAAATTTCCCATCCTGAAAGAATGTAATAGCATTTTTATTTTTAATCCAGCACATGTGTTTTGTTTGGACTAATCCAACGGGGCTCCGCTCGCAGGCAGCTCTTTTCCATCATCACTAAATTTCTCATGACTTAACCTGTTGACAAGGACGGGATGTGCTCACCCTTGTTATCCAAGCACCGTTAGGTGCACGAGGACCCGGCCGTCGGCTGAGCAGACGGGGTGGTCAGGGGTTTATCTGGCCGGGGAGTCCTGCCTTTCTTTTGGAAGCTGCCCAGCAGCTCGTAGTGATTTTGCGTAGACCTGTGCTTCTGCAAACCAGACCGTCTTAGCCATGAGATGGGCTTTTGCTGGGGAGGAACCAGCATTCCCATCACCTAGCCGAAGGACTGAGTTTGGGACTATTGGGAGTAGCAGCACTAATGTCCCTTAACTGCTGTAATTCAATTATGTCCTGTGGCTGGGTGCAGCCAGGCAATGGATCAGTCCGAGGTCTGGTACATGGGCACAATACATTTGAGCACGGGTTTAACTCTAAGTTTGGGTTGGAGGTTGGCTGCACTCAGAAAAGCATTGGCTTCTAAGGTGACACGTGCCGAGGTCCCACTGCTTTTCCCCGGCTCCGGAGGAGGATGGCCGGGGTGCCGGGCTGCACGGCAGCCGTGAATTCCATCCGCGGGTTAGAAACGGGAGCGGGAACCTCTGCGGGCGCCCAGCCTGCCTTCGGGCTGACGCGCGCTGCGGATGCGCCTTTGAGCACATCTGGATCCTCTAATAACTTGGGCCGTGAAGAAAACGCGCCGAGGCGAGCTCACACCCCCACGAAGAGCCTTTGTGTGATCCCTCAGAAGTGCCCGATTCCCAATCTGCGGATTGCTGCTCTAATGAACTCCAGACTTTGTTTTGAACATCAGATACAGTTCGGTTTGCTGCTCCAGGAGACATCCCTCTGCTCTTGCTCGTCCCCGAGCGGGAAGCGGGCAGCACGTGAGCAGCAGGGCTGGGCTGGCAGGGCTTGGCCATCGCTGCCTGCCCCGGTGAGCGTCCCCAGACCGAGGCTGGATGGCGGCTTTCAAGGGACAATAGCACAGCAAGAAATCCCACTTCAGACACTCCTTGCTCAAGAGAAGCCCGGCCAGGAAAGCGGCAGCAAGGCGTGTTTGACAGCCGTGGGGCTCAGCCGCCAGCCTCTGCCTGGGGTCAGTTCCACGTGCCGGGCTCTCCTGGGGCTCGACCCTAGCTGGGAGTTTTTGCAGAACACCAGATGGTCCTGGGATGGTTATTTCTCCACACAGGTGATCATTGCGTTCAAACCCAAGCTTGCACCCGTGGTTATCGCAGCACATCACCTCCCAGCAGGCAGCCGGCTGCTCACCTTGGCTGCCAACGGAGTGGCTGCACTTTATAAAAATCTGTTTTTTGAGCTGCTCAGTGACAACTAACTGGATTTTCCTCCTCCCCGTTGCCGGTGGCTGCCGGGGGAGCTGGGTGCAGGGGGGCCCTGCCTGCCGGAGGACGTGGCTCTGCAGGGGCTGGTGGGGCCGGTTGGGTTCTGGAGCGCTGCGGTGAGCTGCCAGCTCCAGCTACCAGGGGCTGGAGGGCTTGGAAGCTTTGGTTTGGTCAAAACATTAAACTAAAAGCAGAATAAGCTTCCAAGGCAGGCTGTGGGAGACCTTCTTTTTCCAAGACATCAGCCCCAGTGAGGGCAAACCGAGGCCAGCAGCACCCTGGGAAGGTGCCTGCCAAAAGGGGCGGCAGGACGTGTCCCCACCAGCAGCAAGGGACAAGGGACAGGGGCTTTTCTCATTTACCAGCCACTAAACAGAGCAGCTCTGCAAGCCTTTCGGGAGGTCTGGAAGGATGCCTTTGCCCAGAGGTCCTGCAGCAGTCACCTGGGGACAGCCGGCGGGTGCCCTGCATTTATTTATCCCCCCACACAAAATGCCCAAGCAACTCGTGCCAAACCACCGTGCCCCCCTCATTAAATCAACATCTGCCCCGGTGTGGCAGGGCTGAGGGACCGCCTGGTAGATCAGCTCTCAGGGATGAGTTCTGTGTTTGGGACTTTTTTTGATACTGGAGTCAAAATTAATAATTAATACAGGCTTTGTCGCAGATTTGCAATAAAGCCCCAAACTGGAGGAAAATTCTGCGCTGGGCAGAGTCCAAGGGCGCTGCGTTGCACATGGATCATGTTCAACTAATGAATTGATTTTGTCCCTGGGAACTGGATCCCTTCAAGCCGGCTCCCAGGCTGGGGCAGCACAAACCCCGGCCACTCCCTGAGAATAAGCCTGGCTGGATAAACTGTGAAGAACCAGGAGACAAACATCCCATTCACCAGCTCTCTTGGAAAAGTCATCGGGATAAAAGTCGTTGCCAAAGCCACTGCAACAAAGGCATCTCTCTCCGGCACAGCGGAGCGGGCAGGGATGAGCCCGGGCATCGGGGCTGAGCCGGGGAGGAGAGGGGAGCGAGCTGGCCCAGCAGGGCTGTCGGTTTGCTGCGTGGCCATGGGAAACCTCTTAGCGTGGTGCTAATCCCAACGGGGGAAAGCTCTCAGCGTGGTGCTTTGGCCCCTTGCCTGTCAGAGAGGACATCAGCGCTTCTGCACCGGGGAATTTCGAGGACAAACTGGGGCTTTGTGTGTAAAAGCGGACTTCAGCGTGGGGAGAAAAGGGACTGAAGAATTGCTGGTGGGAAACAGAAAGGGGACTGAGGGCGCTTTGTGCCTGGGCAGGCCTGCCCAGATTGCACTGGGGACTGAATGCTGGGAACATATCGCGAGCGCATTGGAGAGAGCTTTGTGCTGGCTGGCTCTCGGCAGGACAAAATCCCGCTCAGCCCTTCTGCTCTGCAAAGGAGAGCTCCCACCCATGCATGCACCCCTGCACCCACGTGCACCCCTGCTCCTATGGGCACCCCCGTGCCCATGCACAGCCCTGTGCCCAAGCATGCCCTGCACCCACGTGCACCCCTGCACCCACGTGCACCCCTGCTCCTATGGGCACCCCCATGCCCATGCACAGCCCTGTGCCCAAGCACCCCCTATGCCCACATGCACCCCTGCACCCACGTGCAGCCCAGAGCCCAAGCACCCCCTCACACCCAGCCCAGCACACCGGGACCCACCTCTCACCAATGCGATGACCCCATCCCAGTCCTTTGCGGGGTGATTTTCCGCTTAAACCTTTTTTTCAGCCCAGATCCCAAACTCCTGCAGATCCAGGCATGGCCCAGCCTGGTTCAGCTAACCCAGCTCAGCACCCTAACGTAACAGCACCCATTTCTAGAAGGAAAACATCACTTGCCGTCATGCAGATGAGTCTGGAGCTGCCCCGATCCATCCACCCTGGGCAGGAAGGTCCACGCAGGGCAGGAAGGGATGCTGCGCGGGGCAGGATGCTGCACGGGGCGGGATGCTGCCAGGGATGCTGCACTCCATCGCTCACCAGCTCTGCTCTCTTGTATCTGAAATAATAACTTCCTCACCCAGGGAGAAGCATCCCCAAAGGCATCTGACCCGCTGCTGCTTTTCCTACGAGAAAATCCCCGTCCCGCGAGCAGAGCTTGCTCAGGTGCAGCCTCGGTGGTGGAGCATCCCGCAGAGGAAGTATGGGATCCAGATGCCAGGAGTGGGGTTTGGTTTGCTTTAAATATAAGACATACGAAAAAGTCCAAGCAGAGACTATTTATTGATTTTAATGAATATAATATGTTGCCTTGAACGAGGATGTTAATTAAAAGGCACCCGCTGCTGTTTATCGCTGGCTGAGTCTCTGGCAGCAGTAAAGAGAGAAACGAGTCGGGCTGCTCATGCCAAAACCTCCCTGCGGGGAAGGTGGATGGTGCCGGGAGCGGGATGCAGGGCCGGAGCGTTCCCGCTCTGCTTTGCTCAGAGGAAGCAGCTCCAAAAATAAACTCTTGTGAAAGGCGAGCCTGGCAAGCTGTGTTGCTGGGAAAGGGGACCAAAGCTGCCAGCGCAGCCCACCCCAGCTCCGCTCCGGCCAGTGCAGTTGCTGGCAGCGCCTGGGTGTGGGCAATCCCCCCCAGCTCCCCTGTTTACTTAATAATTTCACACAATAGCATCCTTTATATAGATAGCTTTTTTGGTTTTCTTCTTCTTGTTATGCATGAGACCAGTACACAGACAAAGAGGCACCATGCACATAAAAACTTGCTACATCTTGCCTGGAGGCAGCAAATTTAAAAGCAAAATTGAATTCTTAAGGCCCCATGGAAAGTCACTAAACCTGCCACGCAAGGTCTGCTGGCATAAGGCAGGGACGCTAAATAAAAACCCCGAGGTGAATGCTCTGTTTTTCTGATATGGATCCAGCACGCAAAGGCACCAAGCTCAGAAGCAAGGTAGACCTTCTGAGGTGGTTTTTTTTGTCTGGAAAAGAAGGATGATTTTGGCAGCTGAGGCATCCCGCTCGCTCGCTGGTTGTTCCCCCAGCACGCTGGCTCGCTGGGGCTCCTGTTTGTCCCCCGTTTCTGGCCCCGCACGGCACCTCCTCCCACCGCAAAACCCTTGGGGAGGGGTTTAGAGGGTTTATAAGATGATTTCCCCCCCAGTCCTCCGCAACCCTTGAGCATCGCCCTCGCCTTTCTCCTGCAAAAGTCACTTTCCAATGAACAGCGGTGGGTCAAAAACCGTTCCCGGTGCGGGATGCAGAGTCCACACCCGTTCCTCGAAGAGCTTTGGTTTCCTTTCAGCCCTCCTTTTCCCCCGCCCTGCACAACCCACTGAGGCACCCAACCAAACCCCACCGTCTGCTGCGGGAAGGGACTGTTTGGGCGCAGACCCGGGCTCCCGGCCACCCGCAGAGGGGCTCGTGCCCCCGCGCACACCCCAGCCCTCTCCAGGATTGTGGGCTGAAGCCCAGGACACCAAAATCTATAGAGAAAATACATCGGGTGCTTTATTAAGCAATAATCTCTAAAAAGTGCTTCTGTGGGGCTAAAAGCAATGTCAAAGCCAAGATCAACCCATTACTGGAGGTAATTCCTATAATTTTCTATTAGGTTACTGCTATGAGATGCTCAGAAGCCTTCCGGAGCCTTTTGAAGTATCTGAGCTTTTTTCTGCTCTCCCTTCCTGTGTTAACTCTCGCACAGCCCATCCACTGCCCCTCTTTTCTGGGGGTACCCCGTGTCCACCCCCCCAAGCACGGGGCAGGCAGGGGCAGGCGGGGACGTGCCCGACGTGCCCATGCAGAGGCAGAGCCCGGGGTCCACACCGTCTAAGCATAAACAGCGCTCGGGGGGACTTTGCAGCCAACGATTAGACATGTTTACTCCTGTATTCGCCAAAGGTGCCTCCCCGTTCTCCCAGTAAACAACATCAAGACCCAGTCTCCTCTGCAGACCCCCCGCGGGGCAGCCCCTGCCCTCCCCGAGGCTCCCGGGGGGGATGGCCACGTTACCCTGGGCCATGGCAGCGGGATGCCCCGGGCTTGCCCATC
>NW_010125395.1:13239-16894 GCF_000699245.1 Pterocles gutturalis
AAACAGCCCGGGCGGATTACTCAAAATTTGAGTCAAGCTGCGGGCAAGCGGTGGCGGGCGGGCGGGCAGGCTTCGGAGGGCTGGTCTCGCAGCCTGCCCACG
This sequence comes from Pterocles gutturalis, assembly GCF_000699245.1. Taxonomy (NCBI): domain Eukaryota; kingdom Metazoa; phylum Chordata; class Aves; order Pterocliformes; family Pteroclidae; genus Pterocles; species Pterocles gutturalis. The sequence goes on from NW_010125395.1 coordinate 13,342, forward strand.
GGCACGCCAAAAACAAATGCATTGAAACATTTGGTTAGAAAATGGTCTGGGTTTGTTGGGGTTTTTTTTCTTTTTTCTTTCTTTTTTTTTTTTCCCCTGGGTCTGCAAGCAGAGGGTGAGTCATCTCCCAGCCTTCCTCAATGAGAGATCTAAAGCACTTTAAAAAAAAAACAAAACACAGACAAACTAAAACACGTCTGTTGTTTTAATCACGGCTGGCTTTCACAAGACATAGCTGGTCTGGGCTGTGATGCAACCACGTCTCTTCTTCCAAGTCACACACACGGGTTTTTATGTCTCTTCTGAGATCACCTACCAGGCTGGCGAGGCTGCTCTGCCTGCACCCCCCACAACCTCCTGTACGTCTGGGAGCACGTCACGTCACGATGTGATAAGCAGGACCTCTTGCCTTATTTTGTTCCTCTCCAGCATGGAACAAGGCAGTTGTTATTCCCATTCAAACCAGCAGCCGTTGCCACCCCTGCCCAGCGCGGCGGTGGGCTTGCTGGGCAGCAGTGGTCCCCGTGCCGAGCGGTTTGGGAGCACCCAGCCGTGGCCGAATGCAGCTCCCCTTCTCCTCCAGCTTCGTCCCCACCAGGCAAAGGCACCTGTAGGCACACGGGGAAGGTTAAGGCGTGATTTGTTTCACCCACGGGAAGGTGGCGAGCTGCAGCCCAGGGGATTTCTGATATAAAACAACAATCGATCCTTATCCGGCGGTAAAACCCAGCCAGAAACCAGGGCACACTGTGGAGTGCAGGCACAGCCGGCACGGTTTGCCTGCTCCGGGAGTGCTGGGGTGAAAAATGCACCAGCGAGAGGCTGCGGGGCTTGGTGCTGTGCCTGCAAAGGCAGGCAGCGCGAGGAGCCTTGCCTCAGGACACCAAAGCAAAGGGCAGAGCTGGTTTCTCCCGCAACAGCTATGCCCAGGCAGCTCCGTGTGCTGAGTTGGGGTTTCCCCCCCCCCTTGCATTCAATGCTCACAATCCCAGCCTGCTGCATTTTTTCCCCCTCCCCTCCAAAAGAAAATCTTTCCCCCCACCCCAAACTGTGGAGTGAGTGGGAGTATTTATGAAGTGAGAGAACATCAACCACAATGTTATATGTAAGGTTGTTTTTGGACGAGCACCTCTGGCTTTGCCACGATACAAATCAGCTGTTGGGTTGCATTCTGCTGCGAGGATGGTTTTTTGATCTGAAGGTGATATTTCCATCCCTGGGAAACACCCGGAGAAGGCTTGCATCCCACGGAAAATCATGCTGGGCTCTTCCCATCTGTTGTCGGGATCGTTTGCCACGTGTTATCATTTAGAAAGGAGCTCTTTCCATTTGGCCAGGCGGGAAAAGCAGCTGGAAAACATCGCAGGCAGAAGTGACCCTCCGAGCCTTTTCCTCCCTCCCCTGCACCCCGTGTCTCCTGCGGGAAGCAGGGCACCTGGCTAACGCAGGCTCCTCCATTCTCTGCTAACCTTAGACAGCCTGCATCCAGCCCACCAGCCTTTGGAGAGCTGACGCTGATCCTCCAAAAGGAGCATGAGCTTCCCAGTTGGCTCCAGTAGGCACCAGCTCCGAGGAGGTGGGAAGTGTGGGGAGGACCTTGCCAGCCCCCTTGAGCCATGGGCTCGAGCTCATAGCACACAGAAATTCCCACCTCCTCTTGAGAAGTGGAAATTTTCCACACCTCCAAACATCAGCTCTTGAAATCTGCCTCTCAGCAACGTGCAGCAAACGCAGCCCTGGACTTCCTATGACAAATGCACATGGCAAAAAGTATTAAACCTGCTTATTGTATTAGACCCGTTTTCCAGACAACGGCTTTCCTTCTAACACGAGGCGCCCTCCTACCAAACCCACAGCTTCCCTTACTCAAGGGGAAAATTAACCCTTGAACCCCACCTTGGGGGATGTGCAGCCCCCAGGGGCATCACCTTCAGGGGGGACCCTGCCCTCCGGACCCCCCGGTTGGCCACAGGCTCCCTCTGGGAAGAGGGAGGTGGGCAGCAGGAGGGCGGCCCGTGGGTCTGGTTTCAGTGGGGCAGGCGTGGGGCAGGGCTGGTCCCAGCCACCCAGGAAGCCCCACACCTGAGGAGCATTAGGCAGTTGCCCACAGGGCTATAAAAGGCTGCAGCCAGGCTAGGTATGCGTTTCTGGTGGTGCTCCTGTGAAGGGAAAGGGCTCATGAATCTGATTTCAGGCTGAGGAGCTGCTTGAGCTTCTCTTCCCTGCAGAAAGGCATGCAGTGCTGCACAGCCGGCAATACGGAGCAGTGGGATGGGGCTGTGCTGTGGGGCTGTGCTGTGTGCCGGAGCAGGGAGGTGTTAAAACAGGAATGGCTCCTGGGAAAAAAAGAAGTTGGGGCTCTCAGCAACTGCAGGAGCTATTTATGGATCTTGGAGGGGGGATTTTGGTTCTAGTTCAGAAGTAGCACCAGAGTGGTCTAAGGAACCTCTGAGGTCTGGGTGTGGAGGCTTTGCTAGGAATTAAACGTACCTTTGCCTGGTGGTGTTTTAGGAATGTGCTCTTTAATTGCAGGGGTGAGCGGGGCCTGGAAGCACAAATGCGAGGGTGCTTGCTTGTGTGTGTATAGAAAGGGTTTGAAACCAGAGGGCAGCTCTTCCTGGGCTGGTGTCACCCAGTGCTGACCCCCAAGCTTTGGTGGCAAGAGCACATGATGCTGGGTGAAAAGGATGGGATAAAAACGTGGTCCTGAACCCAGCACTGGAGCAAATGCACTGGCAGACTCTCAGCTGAGATTTGTGGGGGTTTTGAGAGTCACAAAAGTCTGTGGGTTATCAAACGTCTTCAAACTCCCCTCCTGCCTGGGAGGAGGAGGACCAGGCGCTCTTCTTCCTCTTCATGTGGCGAGCCACTTGTGCCACTGCCCCGCGGGCTCGCCAGAGGCACCGAGACGAGTGAACGTGGCCTTGCAGGAAGGCTGTCTGTTCTACAGTGTGGTAGCAGAGTAGAGCATATGCACCTATATGCCCTCTCCCACTAAACATCCTGAAGTTGCAGGTGGCCTCCCCGTGTGTGCTGCTGTTTGTGTGCAGCTGGGTGCTTTGGGACGGGGGTGCTGAGCAGCCACTGCTCTGGGAGGGCTCGGCTGGGGACAAACAAATCAAATCTTTCCTTGCTGTGCTGCTCGGGAGTTAGTCCAACTTGCCTCTTGCATGCTGGAAGGGGAAGAGCAAAGGCTGAGGCTCTGCTCGCCCCCAGCACCGGCTGTACAGGGCTGACGTGACCTGGGGAGGGGGGTGCAGCAGCTGGGGAGGGGGTCCTTGCTTAGACCCCAGCCTGCAGGGCACCTGGGAGGGACGTTGTTGCTGCTGGCTGAAACAGATCTGCCAAAAGGGCTGAGGAGGACCAAGCAGCATTAGCTGTGGTTATTTTTGATGTCAGCCTTGATTTGAATACAACAACAACCACAGCAGCAGGAAGGCGAAGAGCTGCGGTAGTAGATCTGGAGAGCGATTGCCGCTCCCGGCAGGGCTTCTCGTGCCTCCTGCCCGCCGGCAGCTCAGGTCCCCTCACCCTGCAAAAGGGTCTGTGCACG
>NW_010125395.1:16905-17470 GCF_000699245.1 Pterocles gutturalis
TCGGGGCTGGGTGCTGATGCCCGGCTTGGTTAGTCCTGCCCCTGCAGAGAGCCATCCTGGCGCCCTCCTAGAAAGCGTGAGGCTTTCTCGCCCCGAATAAGCCGCCCCCTGTGTAACCCTGCACAGAGCCAGCCCGGGAACCAAACATGCGCAGAGGGAGCGCGGTGGCCCTGGCCGCCCAAGGGAGGTGGGCCGAGAGCCGGGCAGCTCGTGACTCGAGTGTGGGGCCACCCTCCTGTTCTCATCCCTGTGTGTCCCGAAAGCAGGCAGGGAGGAACCGCCTCCGTGTTCCCATGCTGTGCCCCAGCCGGGCCCTGCTCCTGATCTAAGGTGATGTGGATGGTGACACCCAGCCAGCGCCTCCCAGAGCAGCAGGAGCTGCCGGGAAGCCCCGGGGAGAGAAGCAATGCAGGACCTGGTGCATTGGCCCGATGCCACCAGAGGATTGTCCTCAGGGGGGTCAGCCCCGAGGAATGGCGGTGGCCAGGGCATGGCGTCCGGCACTGGGCACGGCCCTCGCCGCAGAGGCGGGTGTGAGGACACCCTGTTCAAGGCAGAAGAGGAA
>NW_010125395.1:17670-18528 GCF_000699245.1 Pterocles gutturalis
CCCAGCAAATGAGCGCAGGCACACCTCCTGCCTGCTCCCTAATTTATGGCAGCAGAAGCAGGGAGGGGAAGGCGAGGGGGTGTAGGGGAGGGAGCAGCAAATGTGGCCATTATACATGCAAATACAGTACTTTCTGGTTCTCCAGGGCTCTCCCTCTGAGCGCCCCCGTTTATTTTCCCACCACTAACAAACCTGTCATTATTCTGCACCTTTTGGGCTGTAAACAGGTTGGTGGGGAGAAGGGCAACTGGTGCCATCCTGTCCCCGCTGCGGCTGGGGGGGGCGCTGGGCGGGCCCCCTCCCCCCGCCGCCCCGCCTGTGCCTGCCCGGCCGGACCTGCCCTGGTCCCCAGTGCCCACACCTGCCTGTGTGGCCGCAGGGGAGCCCCGGGGCTCGGAGGCCACGCACTGTGTCTGGGATGGAGAACAAAGCCGGTGCTTCACCTCCCTGCTGACCTGAGCAGATTTCCTCCTTGGAATATTTACCATTTTTAAAAGGCGGCTTCCCATGGGCACAAGCCAAGCAGAAAGCCCCATGGGGCTGGCCCTGGGTGCTGGGGAGGAGGTGTCCTCCTCCTTTACCCAGTGGTGCTGCTGCCTTGGAGGAGCCCAGCTACAAAGCAGGGGATGCACAAACCCCAGCCCTTGCTCCGGAGCCCTTTTGGGAGGCACACTTCAGCCTTGGTAACTCTGGCTTTAGGTCAATCCTGTTGGAGAGGTTGAGGTTTGCCTGTCCCTGCAAACTGGGAGCAAACCTGTTGAGCAACTTTGGTATTAAAAGAGGTAGTGCAGGATGGAGCCGTGGGAGAGCAGGATCCGGCTGTCTGCAGCTCCTCCAGAAAGGCTCCACAGTGAAGCG
>NW_010125395.1:18557-19336 GCF_000699245.1 Pterocles gutturalis
TCAAGTCTGACCCCAGACAATTGTTTTCAGCTAAGAGGGCTGGGGAGGCAATTAATAATGTTTAAACGAAAGAAATAAAAAAAGCAATACTGTATCTAGAAATTCTTCTGAGGGCCAGAGCTGTGACAGAAAGATATATGCTTTTGCATTTCTGTCAGAATAAATGACCCTCCTGAGAGAAGGAGTTTTTGAGGCTCTTTCTGCCCCGCTGGACATAATTTAAGAAATGCATTACTGCTAAAAAAAATCACTAACGTTAGCCAGTAGATGAGTTGCAAAGGGTCATGTTTTTCCTCCTGTGCTGGGAGGACAGGGAATATATTATTAGAGAGCTGTAACGCAAACAGTAGTTTCTGATTAGAAGAGAACATCGTCAGCATTTCTCCAATTAGGTGTGGGCGTCAAGTTCCCCAGCACACAAAGGGGCTGTTGGCAAACCTTCATCTCCTCTGCTGGGACCCGAGGAGCGGGCTGAGCAGATGCAGCCCATCTCTTCAGAGCCGCTGTGAAGTTCCTCGGCAGGAGCCAGCTCCTCAGCTCCGGCTGTTGGTGCGCTCCAGCCCTGCCGCAAAGGGACCCCCTCTAAGAACTGGAAAGGAAAGGGGTTCTTCATGTCTCCTTCCAGACCCTGCCCTTGCAGAGGAGCTGCCCGGTGCCAGTTCCCTATGACATGGATGCTCATCCCCTGAGACACGAACCCAGACCACCAAATTCATTTTGCAGAGACCACCAAGCGGCCATCTGAGATCAATTAGCTTGTCATTACTCATCCCCATCAG
>NW_010125395.1:19367-33872 GCF_000699245.1 Pterocles gutturalis
CGCTGACCTACAAGTGAAAGTCCATCTATTTGTCTCCCAGCAACATGCAGACCCATCCAGCTATCTAATGAGCAGAGCTTCCTCCATAAACAAAGCTGAGGAGGTTGCGCTCTGACTGTCCATCGCCTGCTCCGATTAGCTTGAACCCAAGGGCTGAGTTCAGCTCAGCTTGACGGAGAGGTAGGAGTCTCCGGGGCACCCAGCTCTGTGACAGCAGGCTGCTGACTGGAGGAGAATGGCTCCCATTAGGGACAATTTCAAACAATTTTAGAACTTGAAATGCCATTTTAACTTTGCATTTGAATGGTTGCTTTGTTATTTTAAACTGCTATTCATAACTAGTTAGTAGTTGAAATTAGAGCCTTATTTATTGAAGATACTAAATACGCAATCCGGAGGCAGTATTTATTGGGTCATGTGTATTGAAAGCTCATTATTTAGATGAGGATATTTAACGTGGAAGGAGATACAGCCCTTTTAATTAAACAACCGTGAACTTGACTGAAGTATTTGCTGCCTGCAAAGGCTGTAATTATCGCACATAATTCAATTCTTTGTTTAAATCTAAAAGATCCACAGCCCCTTTCCTCATTTAAATTTGTGTTCTTGCATGTCTGTTTTCCCCGTAGTGTATGGGAAGCCCTGAGAAACAACATTAGTCCGAACTTTGAATTACTTCAGGATGGCTGGGAGATACCAGGAGGTTTTACACCATTTGCGAGAGTTGCTCCAAGTTTCTGGAGGTCTGGCAGGTGCGGATGCTGCAGTGCTGGTGTGGTGGGTGGTGGTTGGGTGTCTCATCCCATGGGTTGGGAACAGGCTGGAGCATCGCCGGAGGTGGTGGTTCTCTGCAGCTCCCTTCTCTTGGCCCCCTGCTCTGCAGGAGATAGTCTCCAGCAGCCATCCCCTAAACCAGCTCAGGCTGTGAATCACCCCCTCCATGCGACTGAACGCACGGCTTCAGCCGGAGCAGCACCTCTGAAGAGCAAGGCGCTGGCAGCGGTGCTGGGGCTCTCACTCGCGCTTTTCCGGTGTCGGCAATGGGGCTGCGGGTGCCAGCCTGCTCGGGGGCATCGTCACGCCAGCGGCCAGCACAGGCAGACCGCTGGTGTTACCCTTCATCCGTGGCTGTGTTCCTCTGAGCACACAGACGTGCTTATAAGTCACTGGGTTCACTACTGTTTAATTTTTCGACCTAAATATAGACCAATTGTTTTTCCCTTAGCGATGGAGAATTTTATTGTAAGCTGCATTTTCCAAAACCTTCTCGAGAGGGTAATAGCTCTCGGGGAAGCAGGCGTTTGTTCCAGTGGATAACTTTGCATTTATCTTAAGCCTCCCCACTTCAGTGTGGCTGGGCTCCAGCGTTGGCCCCTTTATGATTATTTTAATTAGAAATACCCAAAGGCAAATGGCAGCAGAACATGACAGATGAGGCTAGTCTGGTGTTAGTGCTGCGTGGTAGGAACCCAAAAGGTGCTGTTCTGCTTTTGAGAAACAACGTGCCTCAACCTAAACTATTGAAAATTTTTGGAAATTGCCACAGCTTGGAAAATAATTGGTCCTTTTTTAAAATCCCAGAGTTAATAAAAATTATACTCTTTATGATAAAGACTCTCTGAATGTTTTCTTTACTATACCTTTAAATTCCAAATAAATCAATGCCTCTAGGAACTTATTCAATTGACACAAATTTGTTCCACCTCAAATGAATACAAAGCCTGAGAAAGTGATAGGAAATTCTTAATTCATCACTGCCTGCCTTCCTCTGGTATGTATTTCTCCTAATCAAAACGCAACCTGATACTCAATCCAAGGACAACATTTTACAAAGAGTCCATCATATGCCACAAGCTTCCAAAATTTTTTAAAATCTGATAGCGAGAAAACATCGTACATCTTAGTCACTAATATATGCTCTGGAAAGACAAATGGAAGGTTCAGTTTTTACCACAGTTGCAGCAACCTGTAACTGATGGCCTTTCCACAAGATTCATGAGCTGATGGAACAGCGGTAGAGGGACATTTCGCTACACTGTGGTACAGTCTTAGGTTTCAGGGTTTAAACAAGCAGAAAAAAATATCCTGTCTTCCAGGCCTTGATTCAGAATCTGAATCACAAGCCTGAGTCTCACTCAGGTTAACAGCTTTCAGGCATGTGCCGAATAAATGTGTTCCTGAACCGGGGCCGTACTCGCGAGCACCAGTCGTTGGAAACATATAGGCAATGTAAAGAAAGCCGCTGCCCTTGATCCAACGTTTCTGCCTTTACAAGCCGGGATAAAGCTGTACTTGGGGCTTGGGGACAGTACATTTTGCAAGAAAAATCCCACAGGAGTAGTGAAACTTTGGAAGAAAAATTAGGCTGAAGCTTATGTTCTGCTGCTGCTGAAGTACCCCTGAGCTACGTGTCAGGTGTGTGCGTCTTGCACAAGGACTGCCAGAAACAGAAAAGCGGTCCTTCCTTCAGCCCCACGTCAGCAGCAGCCGGAGCACCACCTCCTACCCCAGATGACGGTTTGAATAGCTGCTGCTGGCTCAATACCCCACAAAACTGTCCTTAGCTTTCTGAACAGGCACCTCTCGCGGGTGCTTGGCGCTCTATTTAAGTTAGAGAGACAGGCATACTGCTGGGGACCACTTGTCGGAGCAAAAGCTTCATGTGCTTAAAATGAAAATTAGGAAATAAAGATAATGAAAACATTTAAATAGTTTCTGAGTAGATCAATAGAAAATGCAGGAAAACGAGGGGGGAACGTGGTCTCTGCGAGGGTCCAAGTGTTTCTTGTCGAAATAAGGAGAGGCCAGGGCAAGGATGCATTAGGAGAGAGTTCAGTGCTGGGCTGCTTTCACAAACCTGTAAGCAAATACTCGGAGGGAATATAACTAGCTGCTACAGGAGGTAGAGGCTGTGAGTCCAGGTCTTTGAGCTGCAGTTGCTGCTTTGCTCCAGCCCATTTTATGCAGCTGAGCAGGAACATAAACACCACCTCAGTTTCCCTACCACTGCTCTCAGGATTTGGGGTGGGTTTTAGTTGTCTCTAACGTATTTTCTGAAGTCTTTGAAGAGAAAGCAGGATGAAAAAGAGCGAGTACTTTGTGGAACTGCTAAAGAAGACAAAGTGCTGAATTTTAGTCTCCTTTTAATCTTTCGGCAGTCATGTGTTCTCTGGCTACATATGTTTTCTTGCAGAGCAAAGCATAATCAGCTTTGCATCCTGCATCGCCATGAGCACTTCCTCTTCAGTTCAAAGGCGGTGCAGAGGAATCGCGATGGAGAGACCCATCTCTGTATCCATATTCATGCACACCGCTGCTTTGACTGTACTTTAAATGTCGCTTCTTGCGCTTAATAACTCGTGATCCTGTTTTCTCACTTCTGTGTTGTGGCAATGTTGCTTTCCCTGGAGAAAAGCTCTTGTTTCTCATTAAATACTGGTGTTTGAGAAACAACACAGAGGAGGATGGTGCTTTCAAACCAAGGGCAGCAGCATGTTTAACAGCCTGCCTCCGCGCTTGGGACCGCAGCTAGTCATCTGAGGTACCCGGTTTTGCCTACGTCAGCATAAAAAAAAAGGTGTATTACAGGCAGCTTCAGAGAAAAATGCGCAGAGCTGACTTTCAAAGCGCTTTGCACGCTCCTCACATGAAGCAGTGTGAAAGCTGGTGTGCGGGTAGCAGTCACGGGAGTAAGACGCTCCCAGGCAGCGAGTTCAATCGCCGCAGAGTGCTCCTGGGCTTTGTTAGATGTTTGCGGACAATCACATTATTAAATGCAGCGCTAGTGATAAATGCTGGGAAACGGACCCACAGGAGAGCACTGCTGGGACATTCTGTACTCCCGTGCCTGGGTGGGGACAGTAGTGGTGTGTGACATTCAGCTCTAGTTACCTAAAGACCAGGCTGACTCAACCAGCTTTAATTTCATCGTGTTCCAAAGTAATTTAGGGACTGTAACTAATTGAATTTAAAATGAGTAGGGAAATTTTTTAGTGGACAGAAAGTGGAGGGTTTTCCCAGCTTTGTGGTTCTCAGGGGAAATTTGCTTCCTGGAGACACTTTTGGGTATCTACGGCTTCTTCTATGGGAGGTAAAACTCCAGCCACATAAAGCTTAGGGGACAAAACCCACTGAAATTCAGCCTTTTGCAACCAAGACGTACAATGTGGTGGGTGACACACCTTGAAACAAGGAGAGTTGGACCTTAAAGCGCTGCTCTGAAATGCTTTATTGGCAGCTCTTATGTGAAAATTGAAAGTGCCTGAATGCATATCTTCTGCTAAGAACGATTTCCCTGGCCGTGTCTCGTCCCGTGTTGGCTGAGCAGTGCCCTGGCTATGGCTCTCCTTTGGTAGGGAGAAACAGGTCTGCCTTCACAACTTACCAACTGGGCAGGAGCTGCAAAATAACAGTTAGTTAAGCTTGTTTTCCCCTTCATATCAGTCTGCAAGCTTTACTTCAGAGGTGATGAAGGACTATGCTGCCAGCAGGCAGATCTGTCAGGAAGGTAATCCCTGAGTGCCATTGCAGGTTCTCTTTGGCACGCCTTCATCTGGACTGGTTACTGGTGAAGCTGAAGGTGTGAATCCCCTAAATCTGTACTTGGCCTTTACAGGAGGTGGAAGCCTAAGCTGGGTGGCCAAACATACCCCGTCTTGACCCTAAAGCAGTAGCACGAAGAGTGCACCTGGTTTTCATCTTTGGAAATTAATGTTACTTCAGGTTCCTGCCAGATAGACACATTAAAGAGCAAAACTCTGAAACGGCCGTAGAGTCCTTACAAGAGCAGAAAAGAGCCATTACAATACTATGGTGGAAAATGAGTACATTGACAAACTGAGAGCAGATGTGATAGAGGCCAGAATCCAACACTGTGGGAAATGGGTCTGCAGAGTGCAAAAGAAGAACAGATCCTGAATTAATTGTAGCTGTTTCCCATCAGAAGACAAATGAAATCAAAGCAGGTGAACAATTTGGTGCTACTGAGAAAATTACTATAAATACCAAGGACATGAAAATCAAGTCTAAAAGACAATGAGGTGGAAGAAACCAAAAACCTGTGGATCTCAAAGGATCTGTGTAGCTCAGAACTGATACTCGTCCATTTGTTGGTACGTGATAACACTGAGGAAGCTGCTGTTAAGAGCAAAAGAGAAGTAGTGAGGAAACAAGCTGTTCCCAGGGTCATGAGCTGCTCACCAGACATCCCTGTTGAATCCTCTGACTCTCTCAAGTGGCTTCCTCCAGTTCCCAAAGGACTCCTTTTTCACTTTCTACAATTAAAATGGAGCCTTGAAAGAGAAGGAACGGGAACAGCAAATAAACAGGAATCGCCGTGTAATGAAATAGTTAGACATACCGTGAAGACCTGCCAAGTTGAAAGTGAAGGGAAGGAGTTGAAAAGTAGATGATGAAAATGAGGAGGAAAAGCTCCCATCCAGGATCTTTCCTCAGAAAGACAAAGCACAGCAGACTGCTAGATAAAAGGGACATATGCAACCTTGGATCTGACAGCAGAGCGGAAATCCCCTGGCTGGAGAAAAGACGAAAGAGAGGATGAGGTAGCTGTGAAGAGATCCTAGGGTACTGGGCTCAGATAAACCCTAGAGCAGAAGCAGCAGCAGCCAAAAAAAGGAACTCCATCAATCAGTGGCTGTGAAAATGTGTGTGTGAACTTTTCTGAAATTCCCAGGGAGAAGAGTGATTTGGGTTGAGAAGTGATGAATGCAGAACTCTAAATACTGGTGTCATCAGCCCTACCCAAACTAGGTTTCTATGAGCATGGATGGACAAGTCGCACAACCTCCATGTGCCTCTGCTTCATCACTTCTGCCAGATGGGGGTAGAGATATCGCCTCAGTTAAAGCAGGGATGTGAGCAATAGATCACTTCAACTGTTATAAAATCCTTCTACTAAGGGCAGAGCATTCTTGCTCATTGTTAGTGCCTGTAAATGATTGTGTACACAGTAAATATTGAGGAGCCTTGATGTGTCACCTGGTTCACTCTTAAGCTGCTCTTTGCCGCAGCAGGGATGGCTGCACTCCATCTGCTTCTGACAACCTCCCATGATGGAGACTGATTTCTCCTGGGAAATCTATCCCAGGACTCAAGTTATCTTTACAGTTAAATGTTCTCCTGTCGCCTAATCTTGATCTTGCTCCTGTGATTTGAACCCATTCATTACTCCTCGCCCTATCTAGTGTGGAGCACAGGTTTTTGTAGATACAAGAGGTGTCTGCATCTTTATGAGTGGGTATGCACCCATCAAGTGTGCTGGGTGGTTTTTGTTGTAAGAAGCAGTCTGACTGCTTACAGCTTTGCCAAAGCTCAGCTATTTAGGCTAAAGCTTTTCCATGCCAGGCATTTCCCTCAAGCTGTTTTCCACCCCCTTCTTTTTTTTTCCCTCCTTTTTGCCTTTTTGTTTTAAAATGCAGCCAAAAATCTCAGCTGTTTCTGAGAACCATGTTAGGGAATGATGCCACTGCATTATGGCTGAATAGGAGAACTTTGGTGATGGGAGTATTTTTGGAAACCTTGAGTGTTCTGATTTGAAATCTGGGAGGTAGGGCTGTGACTTGAAGATCAGCCGGCCAGGTGCTAACCCCCCTGAAATGGCAGCTCTCTGCGGCAGACATGGGTTTGTCGGTCTGGCTCCAGCCTGGGAATCTCGGTCGATACCAAGATGTTTCCTGTAAGAGAGATTTAGGAGTCACTCTCCTTGTCCTGAAAGGACTTTCTGTCCAAGAATGTCTCACACTGCACAAACTCAGTTTGACACGGGATTTGTAGTAAAGCAAGGTGTGGGAGATCACTACACCTGTATGCCTTTTTTTCCTCTTTTCTCCTACACCACAAATGGTTGAGTCTGCAGGTCAAATTCAAGCAAATTTGAAAGTGGGAGGGAAAGCAGGTTTCAGACATTCCTTTGAAAGCCTTTAAATTAGGTGGTATGGGTGAAAGGAGAGAATGGAGGTGCAAATCCTGAGGAAACCAGCCTACCTTTGTTTTCATGCTCCCCAGAACAGCTTGTGTTTGTGTAGAACATTGTCATTCGTTAACTCCCCTGCGACAGGATCCAGCTTTGTATTTGAGCCATATTTTCATCCTTCAGCTTTCAAGGGTGGTTTTTTACCCCAAACAGTTAAGACTGTTCAAAATCTAGGATCTCTGATGAAACCAGAGCTGCCTTCCATACACATTAATCATGGCTGGATTATGGGGTTGGAGTAGCCACTGGAATTTTTTTCTGGTGAAACTGGAAGTGACCTTTGCTTCTCCTTGTTCTCTGGGTCAGTCTTGAGCTTAACTGGACATCTACAAAGGCTGCAGCTGCTCACGGAGACCACAAAGGTGACTGAGAGGTGAAGAGCAACCTCCGATGCCCTGTGCATGGCTTCCTTCGCTGCTGCGGTAGCGTTGGCTCGTAGGCATCTTGCTGGTCTCCTTCCTGCTGGTAAGCACAGGCCTGGGCAGGGGGAGCAAAAAATGCAGCAAATTACAACGCTGCAAGACTTAAGGGGGTGGAAATCCACATCTAATAGGAAAAATCCGATGGTAGAGTGTGCTGAGGAATCTGTCTTTTGACATAAAGAAAGCAAAGGCGCAGCAGTAAGTACACCCTTCAAGCTGGACCATGCAATCCAATCTGCATGGGACAATTCTTGTGTTCTTACAAAGTCAAGGGAAAAGCTACAAGACTTCATTCTGACCCAAGGCGCGCCCATTTGGATCACGGTGGAGGATTGGGGCCATCGTAATTCCTAGTCAGTAAAAACAAATAGCTCTAGCAACAGAGGAGAGGCACAAAAACAAAGTTACCATCAACACCCTGCCTCTTTGAAATCCCTTCCAAATTCTCGAAGGATAAGATCAATGTGAACAACAACAATAACAGCACTGTATGAAAAGAAGGTGAAAAGGCAGCTCCCTCCGCAGTACACACCCAAGAAACGGGCTTTGCTTTCTCGGAGCTGACGTGAAGCAGGCAGAGCCAGGAAGAGCCCCAAAGCAGCAGCCAGGTATATATTTTTTTAACTTCACAAGCTCCATAAAGAAAGCAGCGGTCGGCACCCCCTGTGCCAGGGCGCTCCAAACCTGCCCGCGATGGAATGTGCTGATAAAGGGGAATATTTCCTTGCGGACTTGGTGCGAGACACAAATTAAAATATTGCTAATTTCCAGTATCGGCCTCAGCAAGAAACTTCACCTCTCAGTGATCCATCTGTAAATGGTGGCAGCTCTTTCTAGCCTTGAACACCTAATTAGACAACACGCTTTGTCTCCCAGCCTCTCTGTTCACCCAAGGGGAGCACTGATCTCTCTGAAAGCACAATAAAACAGCCGACAATCCAGTATGATGTGGCAGCCTGGTGTGTCAGGTGTATGGAAATGTAAGGTTTTTTTGCTGTGTTTAGTGCGTAATAAGGCAGCAGAACTCTGCTCAGTTCTCAAATGCAAGTTTCACCTTGAAAATGAAATTAATTATTTAAGTAAGAAGATTTTTAGAATAACCTGATGGTTTGAAAGTCAACATTTTGCTCCCTTTTATAAGGCAAATTTAAAGTTGGGTGTTTGTCATAAAGGTGGATGAAGTGTGAGTGACCAAGAGGACTGAATAGCAGTAGAAAATCTGTAACTTGCAGAAAAACTCCTAGAAACAGAAAGGGGATTTAAACAAAATCCTCATTAAGATTAATGCAAGTTGTGCTGATAAATCCTCTGGAGCTGTCCGACTCTTCTAAACCACTATGGAATTTTGGAAGGATTTTTGTGTGTGTGTGTGCATAAACTTTTCTGTTTCTCACCAGCAAAACATTTTTAGTTAAGATGTACCTGTGGCGAATCTCCCCTCCTGTGAAGTTTATTGCTGTTTTTATTTCAGTTGAGTAAAGCAAAAAAGTAAAATCCTTTATAGAGTTGGGAGTTCATTTCTGCTTTGACCATAGAGAAGGTAAAAAAGCTTCATAAATGCAATTGCCTTCCACCACTGGATCTGTGAGAGGAAAGAACTACAGCTCAAAGCTTACAAGAATAATCTCTTTTGAATCTGAAGAGTCACTTGGACATTATCTGTACCATGACTGAGCGACCTCCAACAGTTGTACTGAGTATAATCAAAAGTATAACAGACTATAACACAGCTTGCTCAGCGATAAACATTCACATGGCAAACAAGGACAGGCCTTTGAGTCACTCTGTTTAGCTTTCTCCCCCCATCATCTCAGTTCGTCCCAGAACAGCTATCCCTACCAGGGTTGCTTTCCAGGCTTTCACTTTGCAGACACCCTGTGCTGCTGGTGCAGGACCGAGAAGGGATGGCCACAGGACCAGGCACTTGTGCTGTCCTGCACCACACGAGCTCCTCTCACAACAGCCACCAACTGCGTTTGTGGCAACCAGTTTCTTACAGTGCTGTGTATGCTAACATGAGAGGAAAATAAAAACAAACCTGAAGACTGGAGACAGAAGAGGAGCAAATATAATTAATCCAGAGAACTGACGTTTCATTTAGCTTATCAGGCAGAGATTTGCCTGGTGGAGGCTACTAGAACACATGCATGTCTTGACTGTTTCTTAGACAAGCTCTCTGCTTGCACTTAGTGTCACCCCTATTCCTTCATCTGGAAGAAAACATCAGATATCCTGGATGGGCAACTTGGTGTCTACTCTGAGCTGCCAGAGTCCTACAGCTGCCTTGTGGTGGGCCCGAGGAACTGAAACTGTCTGCATCATCCATTCGCACGTTGCTTCCTGGAAGCCCTTGAGATCTGCAAATCTGCAGGGACTTCTAGAACAGCTACAAGATTACAGATCTTGGCTGGCCCTTTTATGTCTTGTTGTGCTTAATGTTTTGGGTTTTTTTAAATGTGTAAAAGGCTCTCTACCATAGCATGCCACCCCCCCCCGAAACCACACATATGCTTTTGAAGGAGTTTTTAACGGATTACGAAATGCAATGTAATAAGGCAGTGTCGCTGATAGCAGTACAGTAGACAGAAAAAGCTACGCCTGAACAACATACAGCTGAGTGCCATTGGTATTGTCCGTCTGCAGGCAACAGCATCTTCTGAACTGATTTCACAGAGGCAGTTTTTGATGTGTGTAGGCTGGGGTGAGTCATGCCTTGTGCTCAGTTAAACTTTCTCCTCATTGCTCAGCATCAGGGATAATGACAGTGCCTGGCTCTTCATGCGGAGATCTCAAGATCTCTATCTGGAGATCTCCAGACAATTGATAGGTGGGGGAATTGAGGCATGAGAGGTGAAGTGATATGCCCAAGGTCTTTTTAGCAGGCCACAGGCAAGGCTGGAAGAGGCACCCAGTCCTGCCCGCTGCTCACCAGACAATAAAGACTGAGTTCAGATAAAACTTCTTTTCACAGTTTGTGCTGCAATTGGTAAAATAAAAAAAAAAGGGTTTTAATATAAAAGCTGCATAGTTCCATTGCCAAAATACATATAGATAGCACAGAATCATA
Source organism: Pterocles gutturalis (assembly GCF_000699245.1). NCBI lineage: Eukaryota > Metazoa > Chordata > Aves > Pterocliformes > Pteroclidae > Pterocles > Pterocles gutturalis. The sequence continues at coordinate 29,848 of NW_010125395.1, forward strand.
GACACGTATACCTGCTTCACTCATCATCGCTGTTCCCAATAACCAGTCTGAAAGTCAAGCAGCCTTCTGGAACAATCTGCTTTAGTTCTCTAGTTGTGTAGTACAGCCTCTGTTGCATCATCAGAGGAATAATTGGTTCTGATGTTCTCAAGTTTCATTTCATGTTGGTTCCTAGAAAAACATCTGTATTCCCCTGGTTAATTGAAAGAATTTAAGCAGATTTCCAATTCACTATGATGCTGTGTTTTCCTGAGGCAGTGCCAAGCTTAATAACCAGAGGCCTTCTTCACTACCTCAGACTTGTACCTGGTGTCATGCTGTACTTCCATCCATCCCTGATCTTTTTATGATTAGGTGCTGGCATGCAAGTGTCAGAAGAGTGTATTCAGGTGGCTGTCACAGGCTGTACAGGCCACGCTCCACGGCAGGTGCTACGCGTGTATGTTATTGAAACAAAGGCTATTTCTTTGTGAAGCACGCTGTCAAACTGCCACTGCTCAACACCAGAAATGGCCCAGGGTGTCCCAATCACCCGGCTGGGAAAGGATGGTTGTTTTCCCTGGCTTTTCATTTAGGCCTGCTCATGAAGACTCAGGTCTCTTGTTGCACCGTGGAAGTAACCCAGGCTGAAGCAGAGGGGTGAATGCAGCTACTCCTGCACTAGGGTCACGGTGAGGCTGGGAGTGTGGGCTTTAGCAGCTTCAGCATGGGAAGGATCTCCTGTGGCCTGGCTGAGCGCTCCAGATACTTGGCAACACCAAAGGTAGGCAGGAGTCGTGTTGTGATACGGGAGAGTCCCATTCAGTTATTTCAAATAGCGCTTGCAGGCATCTTCTTTTTGGAAAAAGGTTACGGCTTTGGTATCTGAAGTGAATGGATGCATCTGCCTTGCAGCTGGGTTTAGAGAAAAGAGACATCAGGTGCTGCTTCCTCCCTCATACCTGCCGTGCTGAGCATTTTTTAACTGGTAGGCAGCTTCCCACTCAGAATGCAAAATTAGATCATTTCGTTTAACCGTTGTGGTATGGCTCTTATCTCTCTTTGTGTGCTATGTAAGATGTTTAGGTATCAACTTTGGACTGAGCCAAGTCCTGAAAGCTGTGTGTTGTGGCATTTGGAGTACCTACATCCGTCTCTGCATAAAGTGCTTCCACTGACGTGAACTAACTCCTACAGCTGGTGGCCCTCTGTGTTGCCCATATCCCAGGTTAGAGTTGTTCTGGGAGTCCTGAGATAAGATAGATCTTTATGCTGATGTATACAGGCTGCTCTGGAGGCGAGTTAGAGCATTTCAGGGTGGTTTCTGCATGTGACTGTGGGTCCATGCATCAATCAGCAATACCCCACATCACTGGTGGGATGACTACAGTGAGGACATTCCAGAGGGGAGCATCAGTGGAGTAGCAGGGAAATAAAAATTAGGCTGGGGAAAGAAAAAAACTCAATTTCTTTCCCTGTCCCTGAATTTTGTAGAACCCATAGGCACACACCTTGCATAAGTGGGTTACATTTCACACCTAATGTACATAATTATATATTGCAAACAGCTTATTAATGGATCTATAATCATAGAGTAGCATGTATATACATAACACTGGTGTTTGATTATGCTGCAGCTGCCGTAGATCAATGGATACACAGGAGTCTTGATTATTGGTGTCTCACAGGTGTGAAGTCTACAGAACAATGTAACATCGGTGCCACACAGTTGTTCATCAAATACTGCTACCTAGGGGAAACCAGAGGTTTTAAAGACGTGGTAGAGAAGGTTATAGAAAGAACAGTATATCCAGGACTCATCACTTGAAGAAAGCTCCCTTTCTCAAAAACATCCCGTCTGTAAATCTTTTAAGTGGTATTCTGTCTCAATTACGTATGCACTGTAAACACGTTAGATCTTATTTTGGAAAGGGGTCTCTTCTGGGAAGTCGCTCTGAAAGCAGCATGCCTACAAGCTTGGCCATTTCTGTTTTCTGAAGGTGACTCACCCAGAGGCCTGATGAACAGCCTAAGCTCTTGGGAATCAACAGACCAAGGATTTGCAGACCAAAGTAAGCCTACTAACATTTGAGCAGCCTGAACCACACTGAAAGGGTTTGCAGAAATGTCACCAAGGCACCTTTAGGAAGCAGTGTCATTTGGTTATGCACAAGGAAAAAGGTTCTAGCTTGGATGATGCAGCGCTAAAAACTAAAAGCAAAAAAAAAGTCAGGTGAGCTGCAGAATTCCCATGAGTTTGTATCCCATCTCCAACACAATAACCTCAGCTTTCCCTCTCGTGTCCCTCAGCCACCACCTGCGAAGCTGCTTCTGATCTATGTTGACTGTCTGGCTGGTGGCCAGTGACTCTGGAAATTATGCTCTAGGTTTTCTTGCAGCAAAGACGTTAATTTGTGTGCCTCTCCTCTGTCTAGCTAGGGAAAAAAAAAAACTAGGAACTTCTCTGTCTTTCAGAGCTGAATTGCCCTGTTAAATGCTGGCGGCTGCATGGGGCAGGGAGAGGAAGAGCTGGTCCAACCTTATAAGATTTCCTTGATGAGAAAACAGGCCTAAAAGAATTGTTTTGTCCCAGTTATATCTGTTACAATAGAAAGGAATCAGTTCTTTTCACTAAGGAGGTATTCTGCAGAGCAGAAGTTCTTTTTTTGTGTTTGTCAGCTTAACGTAGAGAAACTGGATAACTTCAGAAGAATAATAAGATAGGGTGCCACTGTTTGCCATCTCACCCCTTCTGCAACAGACCAACAGAGGCAACAGAGACCGTGTCTGATCTGTTGCAGACTTTCTGATAACACTGACTCACTTTATTTAAAACAAAAACTTTGCAGTGGAGAGATGAAAACTCCAGGATGCCAAACAGGGAGGAAGACAGTCAAATTCGATGTTGTTTCTAAAGTCTTGAAAAATGTATGCCAAGGTCAAAAACCCAAACTAGCTAGGTGATTATGTCTCCCGTTTCTTATTTTAGGGCTTTACAACCACTCATCTGGCTTTTGACCTTGGTAATTTTTTTTTTTTTTTTTTTTTTTTTTCTGCAAAGTCTTGCTTGGGAGAAGGCACAGGCAGTTTGGGGGTGTCAGGAGGTGGGAACTGGGTGATGTACTAGCAAGTAGTGAAAGATTATTGGAGGTTAAAAGAGCAGATTTCTACCTTATGAACTTGGCAGTTCTCCTGCAGGTCTATGCTCTTGGTATTGATCTTGCTGTAAGATGAATAGTGATATGGATTTTTTTTTAAATGTCTCATTTTGGGACCTTTAAGTGTGCCTGACATTCACGAGAATTTTGCTTAAGGGTTGGTATTAATCTAAATTAATAAAGATAATATAGAACATTTTAACGTGTTCAACCTCAGTATTTTATTTTCAGATTTGGTTATAATTGAAGAAGGCTTTTAAAACAGGGAAGAAACAGCTTAAACACATATGGAGTTACTGCCCAAATCTGCAGTTCACAAATATACTAAACGTCTTTTACAGTATTTTCTACATTTAGAGGAAAACTACGGGGTTTTTTTTATGGAGTCGGTATACAATTAGTTATGGGATACAGACATTTCCATCATTTTTTTAGTTAATCTGCTCGTACTTGATTCAAATCATGCCTTCTGGCTAACCTTAGCATTGCCCTCTTCCAATTTGCATGAAAACATGTAAAGTTAAGATTGTAATACTGAGAGATTAGAAAACCTCATTTCTTTATCGGAAGATCTAATAAGCTCTAATATTTTTATGTTGGCAATAGGTATCGTAATATCCAACTGTTTTTGGCATGTGCAGCTATCCTTATGACGCTCCAGAGCCGCTAAAAAGCTGAGGGAGTGGTTGTAGGAAAAAAATAATCAACGTATGTATGAAAAAATTGATTTAGGGACAGATGATGGATGTCCTGCAGTGCTCCTTGATTGAATTAACTCCTGTAAAACGCCTGTTTGTGAGGATGAAGAATCAAGAGTTCAGGCTGCCGGCTTGGCACTGTTTCTGCTATGTAAGTGAACTTAAGTGCTGGTGAACTCAAGTGTGTGTG